>NW_027150924.1:0-87453 GCF_020186115.1 Histomonas meleagridis
ATTTGGTATAGTTTAGTTTCAAAAAATTCAATGCTATAGCATTTTCTGACACTGAGTTTTTGATATAATATTAAATCAGTTCACTTTAATAAATGCAACAGTTCAGCAGCGACAGTGACAACGAGGAGGAAGAAGTTATGTTATACAGTTCAAAGGGATATTATGATCCAATGAACTTGGTTGAAGAAAACTTTGGTCCTATGACTATTGAAAGTTTCATTATTAGCAAAGTGCAACCTTCAAATGATGAATGATTTTGTTCACATAAATGAATGATTTCTTCATTTCCACCTGTAACTGCATATTTGCCTGTGTTTTCTATATCAGAACCATTCATAAGTAAATATTTAAAGCATTTAACTGATCCAAAAAATGCTGCATAATCAATTAATGTAACATTGTAATGATTAACAAATGAACAACTTTCATAAAGTGATGGCTCAATTTCTTGGTTAAAATCAAAATTCGTTTGTGATCAAAACTTCAAGAAATATCATCAACTGCATATATACCTGTGTTTTTTACTTTTGCATTATTCATAAGTAAATATTTAAAACAATTAACTGATCCAAAAAAAATGCAGCATAATCAATTAATGAAACATTATATTGATTAATAAAATCACATCTTTCATAAAGCGATGGTTCAATATATTGATCAAGGTCAAAATTTGTTTGTGATGATATTTCTTGAAGTTTTTCTATTTCATCATTTCGAATTATTGTTGCAATTTCATTCGGATTGATTCCTTCTTTAACATATTTCTTATGAAGTTCCCAATCATTCTTTGAAAGTTCTTCATAATTTACAAAATCATTTTCCCTTAAATAGATTGCTAATTCTTCTTTAGACATATAATGTACAAAATAAGCACTATGTTTGTTTTTTACAATGCTTGGTTCAAGAAAATTATGTTCAATCATAGCTTCAAGAAGATAAGATGATTCATTTGTATACTTATTGATAAGAAATCGACCAAATATATCAAATATATTGGATTTGATTTTATTACTCTCTTCAAATGTTCTTATATCTTTTATAATATTCAAAAATAAATCTGCGTTATTACTTTTAATTACAAAGGAATAATATATCATTTGAATAATAATTAAATCATAAGATAAAGGATGGATTTCATCAAATTTGTTGATTATTAAACCTAAAGATCTCGAGAAATTTTCTTCATTCAAACCAAAAATTGCTTGATTTATTGATAGAAGTGTTTCCGAGTCGCAATGTTCCTTTGGTCTCATGTGGAAAATATTAATAACGGATATATCAATTCAAATTTGTATAAATAATCAAAAAGTTGAATTGTTCAAGCTAAAATGAAAATATCTTGCTTTATTAATGAAATAAAATAATAAAAGTGGGCTTATTATTATCACCAATTAAAAGTATATATTTTTATTGATTAATATATAAGCATTTTTTCTCTAATTGTCCGACAAACTCGTGAAAAAATGAAGATTTCGAAAATTTACCGTCCCGAGCGAATGTTTAACACAACGGACATTTCAGATGATTGTCCATATGAAATTGGTTTTAACTTTTTTTATCTGTTAAAAAAATCAATAAGTGTAAATTTGTGTTTGATAATAAAAAAAATCAGATTTCAAAAAGGAGTTTTACTAACTATTTCATACGTTGTGCATGTTGCGTCCGAATGACTTGAAGGTATTGTAATTATGATTTAATTATCATTTAAGCCATTTTTTAATTTCCCCATCTCCACCAAATATATCAACTATATTAAAACTTGTTCCAGATGAAATCATTACAGATAAGAAATTGTTTTTAGAATCAATTGAAAACAATCTTGAGTCAACACGTTGTCCTTTATATTACTTATTAAACAGAATACCAAAATACAAATCCAATTGTATGTTTATTCTAAGTCAGTAAGAATGTTCCTTGTCCTTCATTTATTGCATAAAGTAATCTTTCCTTTAATGTTTCTCTATTTGAATATTCCGGCATTTTGAAGTAATTTGAGCATGTCATCACTGATGGCAATGTATCATCAGGGTTTTGGTTATCATCTGTTACTCTTTTAGCTATAACCAACTTCGGGTTCAACGCCTTCAAACCGCCTATCGGCAAGCGGTTACAGCCGGTTATGAATTTAATTAACATTGACTGCTGATCGTTATTCATTTCGGCTATCGTATCAAAAAGCATTTTAATTTGAGGGGAATTCTGAGAGTAACCGTGCGAGATTTCAACGTTTTCAATTAGCTCTTTTTCTGTAATCCTCACAATTTCCCCTTCAATCAAATTACAAATTTCATCTTCAGTAAAGAGATTAAAGGCTTCGATTTGAAAGACTTTCGATAAACCATTCTTGAATTGGTTCATTATCTCTGTTAACTCAGTCGTTTTCTTCTTAACAGCTTCAACATATTCAGGGAAATTTTCTTTTGTTATTTCAATATCTTTTCCACCAGGAATAAGTTCTAAATCAGGTATCCCTGGATATGTAAATGGTAAATCTAATAAACCATCACTTGATTCAAGAGATCGTTTTAACTGTGGATCAACTTCTTCAAGTGATATCTTATTTCCTTTCATTAACTTAAAGAAAGCAGGATTAAATGGAATGGAAAGTATCATGTCCATAAGCATAGCTTTACCACAAAGGAGTCCAATCGTGTAAAATAGCTCTGGAGGTGCATCTGGTCGTGGAAATAAACCAAGTTCATGCCAACAATACTCAGAAGACTCAGAAGAGTTATCACGCCATAGCTTACGTGACTTTTTACACAACTCTTGCGAGAAAAGTGTAAAGAATTCTTGCGTTGGTCCGGCGCCAATTCCCTCTTCATTATCAAAGAAGACATCAGGACGAAGCATACCTGGTCCTGCAACCTCCAGCATAAGTTTTCCTTCTTCAAAAAGATTATTACGATGAAGATGACATTTTACACGCATATTATTAAGTCGTGGATTCCAAGGAACCTTAAAGAAATAACTATCAATGAATGGTAATGAGTATGGGAGATCATATGCAATGATTTTGAAGAAGATTTTACGAACTTCAAAATCAAATATAAATGGAAAATGATATATAATTTGTGAAGATGGTGATAAAAAGCCACTTGTAAGAAGTAGAGATGACATATTAAGGAGTGAACGTGATTGAAGTTTATCATTATGAAGATTAACATTTGGTAATAAATTATGAATTCTAGATAAAACTTTAAGAGCGAGAAGTGTTTTCTTATGGATAGAAAGTGGTACTATAAGTTTAGAACGAGGGATATCACCTTCAATTAACTCAAGTTTTAAATCATTCACTATATCTTCAGGAGCTTGAAGTGAACGTGCAACTGAATGGAACATGAAATCATAAGCAGAGAAATCATGGTTATTAAAACGGAAATGATAAGACTTTATATTTGGTATTTTTAAATTCCTCTGAAAAAGTCCGCGCTGCGAATTGTAAAGTTTTTCGGGGTGCTCCAAAATGATGATGTCTTTATATTTGCTAGTTTTTATGTAATCCACAATGGTTTGATTGGTAACAACTTTGCGATTAAGTTTGTACCATGATTCAATACCAGAAAAGTCAAGATCTAAATGAACAGGTAATTTTTCAAATGTTTCATCTGGGGTTTTGAAATCAAAAATTAAGGATTTGGAGAGAAGAACATCTGGTGTATAATGCTGTAAAGGATCTCTACAACTATTCATAGGTAAAAAGTTAAGTATTCCATTAGTTAATGAACTGATTTTCTTAATTGCTGGTATTAAAGATGAAGGAATTTCATTAATTTGTCTAAGAAATCTGTTCGTTTGTTTCATCAAGCCAAAAAGTAGAAATTGAAATGGCTTTAAATCTTTTTTCATAACATATTTGCAAAGATCATTAAAAGTCTTAAACTTTTTAGTGCGCTGTCTTAAACTTGATAATGCACCATATTTAGAAATAAGATTATTAAGGGAATTAGTGTACCATTCTTTCAGATCGTCTATCGGCTTTGTCTTCTTAAAAAGTGGAATAAAACCGTTAGTAAAAATAACCGTCGGATCTGGCATGTTTTTGGATAACATCAAAACAAATGGCGCAAAAAGAGGAGTGTGAATGAGACCTGCCATTGCATTAAAGAGTTCAATTGATGGTTGAAATGGCGCAACAAGTTGGATTGCCGAAAGACCAGCTAATGTTAAAGTTTCCCATCCAGATTCTTCAATAAGGAGTTTCAATAAAATCGGTTGAATTTCTTTTGCAATCTTTGTAGTACCTGAAAGAGTTCGGTTCATTGGCTTCCAATAACTTTCAGGAAAGTCAATATCTGGAAGAAGATTGACAACAACATTTAAGGTTAATCGTTTGATTTCGCTGGTATTACCTTTGTAATCTTCAAAGAGAAGTCTCTTGAAGTTAATACCACGTTTGATCATTTCTTCTGCAAATTCATTAACACAAGATAATGAAACAAGAATTCGAACAGCTACAACAAGTGTATTACCATTTTCAAAAGTATTAACTCCATCGATTAATGCTTGAACAAATGTTAAAGGTATTTTTGTTTTGTCATTATTTTGTATTATATTGTTAATTGTTTTGATAGCTGACGTAACAACAATTTCATTGTTATGGCTTAACAGTTTAAAAATGGCATCAAGATGAGCTAAATCATTTTGACTTGTGATTGTATTTGTAATATTTTCCATTGCTTTAGCAGCTGATTTTTGTTCGATGGGACTCAACTTGTTGAAGCAGTGTAAAAATGTATCAATTCCTATTTCTGAACCGATTAATCTTGGTGAGTATTCTG
This sequence comes from Histomonas meleagridis, assembly GCF_020186115.1. Taxonomy (NCBI): domain Eukaryota; phylum Parabasalia; order Tritrichomonadida; family Dientamoebidae; genus Histomonas; species Histomonas meleagridis. The sequence continues at coordinate 4,782 of NW_027150924.1, forward strand.
CAAAAATGCTATAAGATTTGATTACGTTTTGAATAAATTGGTTATTACTTGATTTTTTGATTGCTACTGCAGAACCTTTTAAGTAACCGTTGGAAGCAAGATATTTTATTGCGTTAAGATTTGCTTCCAAAAGATTACATACGCAAGAACTTGCTAAATTCAAGAGTTCTTGGTTGTTAGATTGTGAAACCAGTTTGGCCAATGCTACTGTTGCCTTTTCGACTGGCAAAATAATTAATATTTCTTGGGCTCCATATAAAAAAATATTTGATAAAATTTGTAACCCATCCATTTGACATTCTTCATCATCTGAAAGCAAGAGTTGGAGTGCGACATCAAACGATTCTAAATTAAGAGAGAACCCTAGAAAATCCATTTTTGTTCTTCTTGTGTTAAATTTATTTCCATAATAAAAAACGAATTTCTTGTGAAGAAAAGCATTTTCCTATTAGTATTTTAAATACTAGATTTTCTAGTAAATTTTCATTATTAATAATCAAAGAAAGTTAATTTAATTTTGTTTATTAAAAGATATTTTTATTTGTGATTAAGGATAAATTTCTAACTGAAAAAGCTGATAATTTTTTCCAATTTTTAAGTCAAAAAAACGGTTTTATAACATGTCACTTTTTGATCCTGCAACCAAATTAAAATCTTCTGAATGAAACTTGAAATTAAGGACTCTTCAGGAATTACATTGTTTGTAGAAGTCCCGCATGGAACAGCCATATACGATATTAAAAACATTATCTTCGAACAATTAGGCGTTGCACCGATTTATCAAAATCTTTTTTATGATGGAAAAGTGCTTAACGATCAAGACAAGGTAGAACTTTACGGGATTCGTAATGGCAGCATTTTATATCTTGCTCATGAAGGACCTACAGATATTCGACAAACAATTGAATCTCAACTAACAGAACAATTAATGAACTCTCCTAAGTATCAAGACCTCATCGAACGTATGCCACATATCTTCAATGAATATGAAATGGATGATCTTTTTCATTCAAATCTTGAATTCTTTGCATCTCAAGATAGTATTACTGAACTTAGTAGAATAGCTGATTTAAACATGAACAATTGCGAAGTTATCCCTGGTGGATTTAATGAAATTGTGCAAAACTTCAAAGAAATTGAAGAAGCCGATATCGACGGTTTGTTTCAAACTCCTTCAGAAAACACGACGGTTATTCCAGAAAACGCAAGTTGTCCCTCGAACGCTCCTTTGCCATTTTTATTCTTTAGTTCATCTCCAGATGAAACCGACTATCCGTACTCCTCTAATTGCTTTGTTTGAATAAATATAACATAAAATTTTTTATCAACAAATTTATTAATTTGCAATGCAAACAATTTGGAAATTCGAAACTCATTTCTTTTGGCTCTTGATAATAAAATTTCAAGTAGAACATTATTTTATATGATAACACATCTTTTAATTTAATGAATTATTTTTTTTTTTTTATTTTTTGACAATAATGATAAAAACAATGTTATTTTCCTTAAATTTGCATTCCTCACTCAATGAGAATGAAGATTTCTCTTGTAGAAAACGCATTTTTTTGAAATCGATTTGCATTTTCATTTCACATTTCGGCCATCAAATTATTGATGTTGAAACAATTTCACATTTAAATTTTTATTATTTTTTTTCCCCTCATAAATAAAGCCGAAGCAAATTCATTTTAGATATCGATTGGTTCTCCTTCATCTGAAGAATCTGAGCTCATTTCTTTAATTGGAGGCTTTGGTACAGCCACTGGTATTGGTTGGTTTCTTCTAGACAAAGAACCGAAAGAACCCTTTGTTATTGCCACGTTACCTTGATCATGGTTACCCAAAGACATTTGTTGATGTCTTCTTAATGATCCTATGCTACCAGTGTTGCTATTAATTATACCAGATGAACCCATATTACCATTACCATTAGTAGGTACGAAAGGAGGCAACATATGAGGCTTAATATCCCAAATTTGTTCAGCATATTCCGTAATAGTTCTATCAGAACTAAATCTTCCCATATTTGCGGTGGATTTAATACACATTGTAACCCAATGATGTTGATCCTTATAAGCGTTATCGATTCTACGTTGACATTGTATATAAGATTCGAAGTCATAATTCACCAAATAATGATCTCCATGTTCAATTGGATATAAAAGACATTCATAATCTTCAGCATTACCGAATAATCCACTTCGTATAGTTTGGAATACTCTTTTAAGCTTTGGATTAATTTGTCTTTGATAAGCATTTTCACGTAACTTATCGACTTCTTCAGCTTTAGCTCCGAAGAAGAAAACATTTTCATTACCAATTGCATCACCAATTTCGATATTTGCTCCATCATAAGTTCCAATTATCAAACTTGAATTAAATGCAAATTTCATATTCGATGTACCAGATGCCTCAGTACCAGCTGTAGATATTTGTTCATTAATATCAGCAGCTGGGATAATTAATTCAGCGATTGACACGTTATAATTTGGTATGAATATTACCTTTAATAAGTCTCCAACATTTTCATCATTATTAACAACCTTTGATACATTATTAATCAATTTGATTAACTTCTTAGCTGCATAATAACCAGGCGCAGCTTTACCACCAAATATTACAGCACGTGGAGTAATATTTGTTCGTTCATTTTCATTTAGATCTAATATTTCTAAATATCGATAAATGACATTAAATATATTTAATGTCTGACGCTTATATTCATGAATACGTTTGACTTGGATATCAAATAATTGGATATTTGGATTTAATTGAATCCCAAGTTTATCATTAATATAAGTAGCTAACGCTTGTTTGTTTGATTGTTTCACTGATAACCACTTAAAGAAGAATTCATTGTCATCCAAATAACGTAATATTCCAGTTAACTCTTCAGAGTTTTGTGCCCAGTTATCATTACCTAATGATTCACATATTAATGATGTTAACCCTGGATTACAATGATGTAACCAACGACGAATTGTTACTCCGTTCGTTTTGTTTTGGAACTTCTCGGGGAATAACTCAGCGAATTCTTTGAAGACGTATTTCTTCATTAATTCCGAATGTATCTTAGCTACACCATTTACTGTATGTGATCCAATCACTGCTAAGTTTGCCATGCGAACTTGTTTCGGATTCGATTCTTCAATGATAGATAACTTACTAATGACTTCATCGCCCGGGTTATATTTGGCTCGAATTTGATCCAAAAAGGCTTGATTTAAGTCATAGATAATTTGCATGTGACGTGGTAAAACTTTCTCAAATAACGGGATGCCCCATTTCTCTAATGCTTCGGGCATTAAAGTATGACATGTGTAAGAAAACACTTTCGTTGTAATCTCATACGCTTCAGTGAAACTAAGCCCTTCCTCGTCGATCAATAACCGTAACAGTTCTGCCACCATAACCGCCGGGTGCGTATCGTTCAGTTGAATGGCAGCAAGTTTTGGAAGGTCTTGAATCTTTGCATTTTGTTGGGTCTTAAGTCGGCGAATGATATCTTGTAACGTTGCCGATGACATTAGGTACTCTTGCATCAGACGCATTTCTTTACCTTCTGCTGTGTTATCATTTGGATACAAAACTGATGTTAAGTTTTCACACCATTGCTTTTGCGAAACGGCATCATAGTAATCGCCATAACGGAACTTCTCTTCGTCTAATTCAGAGGTTGGTTTGGATGACCATAATCTTAATGCTAACGTATTATCAGTTTTATATCCGGGAATCAAAAAGTCGTTGGCAACGGCAATGATTTGGATGCCCGGATGCCATACGCCATGTTCGACAGATCCATAAAATCCGACATTATGTGTCACAGTGGGCTTCTGTACGCGCCATGGGTCGCCATAATTTAGCCAGTAGTCCGGGATTTCGATCTGGCTTCCGTCTTCGCCGATTGTTTGTTTGAACATACCAAATGAATACATTAATCCATATCCCCACGCAGGCAAGTTCAATGTGGCCAAAGAGTCCATGAAGCAAGCAGCCAAGCGCCCGAGGCCACCGTTTCCCAATCCTGGGTCATATTCTTCTGAGTATAGTTGGTCAATATTTACGTCCAATTCTTGTAATGAGTCTCGGTACAAGTCTTCCATTTCGAGGTTGAGGAGCGCGTTACGAAGGAAACGCCCCATAAGGAACTCGATCGAAACGTAGTAGACCATTTTCGCCTTTGAGATAATGAAGTACTCCATTGTATCATTAAATAATTCGATAAGTCTGTCTCTTACTGAATACGACGCGGCCAAATACGCCGAGAATCGGTCGAAGTTAAAACGCGATCGCGCGATGGTATATTCGATGTGGTTAACGAATGAGATTTGGACTGAGCTCTTTTCGGCGGGGATGTACTCCTCCATGAGCTTCCAAAGCAGCGCGTGCTTAGCGCTGTCGTGTTCGTCGCCCTTTGAATTCTTCACATTTTTTGAGAGGACATCAAGAGTTGTGTCGCGCGGCGCTTGTTGGTTAAATTCGTTCCCAACAAATAACGGACGAACATTATGGGCCGGTTTCTTTTGGTTGTACATAAACAAAGTGGCTGTGCATAACCAAAGCACCACTTTTTCAGAGCTGTTTGGTCCGTTTCGAGAGGCTAATCGCTATCAAATTCGGCGGTTCATTTGAAAATTCAAAAATGGAATGGATGGAGAATGAAAAAAGAATTTGCAGTGTTATTGTTATAAAAATTTAATAAATATATATAAAATAATTATGTGATTTTGTTTCGGATAATAAAGTAGAAAAAAATGCAGTGATTATGGGTTCTTGATTATGTTTTTGCTTTTTTTATGTTCCTGTTTGGGAAACCGAAATAAAGGTTTTGTTATCAAAAATTCCTAACAAACTTCACAATTTTCAATTGGTTATCATTTGACATGTCCGTTAAAGAAATAGAAATGAAATTCCTTTCAAAATAAATAGGAGCATAATGGCAAAAAAATGCTTTCGAATTTTTCCCTCCATTTTCACAAATTCATTTCCATAATGGCTCGCACAAAACAAACAGCTCGTAAATCTACTGGTGGTAAGACTCCACGCAAATCACTCGGTGCTAAGGCAGCTCGTAAGTCAACACCAGTTGTTGATTCACAAGGCGCTAAGAAACAACATCGTTTCAGACCAGGTACAGTTGCTCTTCGTGAAATTCGTAAATACCAAAAGAGCACAGACCTTTTAATCCGTAAGCTTCCATTCCAACGTCTTGTCCGTGAAATTGCGTCAGGATTTCGTGGTGATCTTCGTTTCCAATCATCAGCTATTGCAGCTCTTCAAGAAGCATCAGAAGCTTATCTTGTAGGACTCTTTGAAGATACAAACCTTTGTGCAATTCATGCAAACCGTGTTACAATTATGGAACGTGATGTACAACTTGCACAACGCATTCGTGGTGAACGCAACTAAAATCAAACAAATCAATAAATAGTTATCTTTCTCGGATAAATTTTTCTTTCCAACTTTCGAGAAATTTATTTGTAATCTAAGTAAACTATACTTAGAAATTCGAACGAAGATGGAAAACTTGAATTAAACCTACAAAAATATATAAATATTATTAGAAATATTTAAATATTCAACCAATGTCTAAATTTTATTTATAAATTTTTTTCTTTAAAATCATCGTCGAATAGATCTTCTTACAGATTAGTTAATGATAAATTATTATCCTGAAATGAGCTTGTACTTCGTAATTACTTTGCTCATAATTTTCTTCTTCTTGTTCATCACTCGGATGTTTCTAATTATTGATCTTAATGAGCAAAATGACAAGCAAAGATATAACAATAATAGCACTAATTATTGAGCAAACAGTAATGATAATAACATTTCGATTTTCGAAAATCGAGTTTCTTTGAATTAGAAAAAATGTGAAAAAGTATGAATTTCGAACATTTTCATCAAGCATAATATTTTCAATTTGATTACTTCTCGAAAATGAATAACCTGAAATATTAAAAAATTTGATTTTTGGTAATGAATATGATTTATTTATTGTACCTGGTGGATATATTATAATTATCGTGGTATATTTATCATAAACAATACTATAATTTCGAATTCAATATTTATTCGAATACCTGATATATTTGGAGATAATAAATGAAATTAAATCCGAGATTGTATCTATTATATACGTAAAAGGATAAGAAATTTCTGATGTATATTCTGAATTGGAATTTATACTAATGTAAAAGAATTCTATGAAAGTAAAGTATTAACATATATCTTCTATTAAATCCAACGAAAATCTGGAAGCATGTGCAAAATTTTTTTATTTTATTTTATTTTTTTAGGTAGGATTAGAAAGGGTGAGTGAAGCAGATTTATATTGGTATTTATTTGTTTATTTTCAGGCTTAAAAAATGATTTAATAAAATATTATTCGGAAATAAACAGACCCTATATAAAAGTGTGTTCATAAAATTTTCCAATCTGATCATTTCATAGAAGATTATTATGTATCGACAGTAAATAATTTATATAATAATGGAATTACATTTAATAAATCAATTTTTTCTAAATATAATAATATTTTATTATCTACCATTAAATCAATTAAATAAATATAATTTTTTTTTCATAATATTTTTCACAAAAATTATCATCAAATTATATGAAAATCATGAAATGAAATATGATATAAAATATTCTATTTATCAAATTTTGATTCATATAATAATAATATTTATCAAATTTCATGCGTTAATAATAATGTATTAAAACAAACTGAATTTAGGAAATGTTTATTTCAATATTTAAATATTTCCTCTTTTATCCTTGAGAATCTTTTAGTTTTATTATGTCATCACATTTATGATGTTGAATTTTGTCTGCAAATAATCGAATAATTTCTGCATTTTTTATTTTCTGATGCTATTATAAGCGCTGTTTTATATGTTTGAAAGTAATTCCAAATGTTTATATGAAATATCATATTATTTAAAAATACTTGAAACAAAACAAATAAATATTTTTAGTATCGATATCAATTCTTTCTTGTTCAAGAAGTAATTTAACTATTTCTGTATGACCTTTTGAAGATGCTAAAATAAGTGCTGTTTTAAATAATTTAAATAATTTCCAAATATTATTTTGAAATACAAAATTATTAAAATAAATTTTAAATAAAGTACATAAATATTTTTAGTATTAATATCAATTCCTTCTTGTTCAAGAAGTAATTTAACTATTTCTGTATGACCTTTTGAAGATGCCCAAATAAGTGCTGTTTTAAATAATTTAAATAATTTCCAAATATTATTTTGAAATATAAAATTATTAAAATAAATTTCAAATAAAACAAATAAATATCTTTAGCATTAATATCAATTCCTTCTTGTTCAAGAAGTAATTTAACTATTTCTGTATAACCATATCTAGATGCCCAAATAAGTGCTGTATTAAATTATTTAAATAATTTCCAAATATTATTTTGAAATAGTCCAAAATTATTAAAATAAATTTTAAATAAAACAAATAAATATCTTTAGCATTAATATCAATTCCTTCTTGTTCAAGAAGTAATTTAACTATTTCTGTATGACCTTTTGAAGATGCTAAAATAAGTGCTGTTTCAAATAATTTAAATAAATTCCAAATATTATATTGAAATATTAAATTATTAAAATAAATATTAAATAAAACAAAAAAATACCTTTAGCATTAATATCAATTCCTTCTTGTTCAAGAAGTAATTTAACTATTTCTGTATGTCCTTTTTTAGATGCCCATATAAGTGCTGTATAAAATAATTTAAATAATTTCCAAATATTATTTTGAAATAGTCCAAAATTATTAAAATAAATTTCAAATAAAACAAATAAATATCTTTAGCATTAATATCAATTCCTTCTTGTTCAAGAAGTAATTTAACTATTTCTGTATGACCTTTTGAAGATGCTAAAATAAGTGCTGTTTTAAATTATTTAAATAATTTCCAAATATTATTTTGAAATAGTCCAAAATTATTAAAATAAATTTTAAATAAAACAAATAAATATCTTTAGCATTAATATCAATTCCTTCTTGTTCAAGAAGTAATTTAACTATTTCTGTATGTCCTTTTTTAGATGCCCATATAAGTGCTGTTTGAAATAATTTAAATAATTTCCAAATATTATTTTGAAATAGTCCAAAATTATTAAAATAAATTTCAAATAAAACAAATAAATATCTTTAGCATTAATATCAATTCCTTCTTGTTCAAGAAGTAATTTAACTATTTCTGTATGTCCTTTTTTAGATGCCCATATAAGTGCTGTTTTAAATAATTTAAATAATTTCCAAATATTATTTTGAAATAGTCCAAAATTATTAAAATAAATTTTAAATAAAACAAATAAATATCTTTAGCATTAATATCAATTCCTTCTTGTTCAAGAAGTAATTTAACTATTTCTGTATGTCCTTTTTTAGATGCCCATATAAGTGCTGTTTTAAATAATTTAAATAATTTCCAAATATTATTTTGAAATAATAAATTATTAAAATAAATATCAAATAAAACAAATAAATACCTTTAGCATTAATATCAATTCCTTCTTGTTCAAGAAGTAATTTAACTATTTCTGTATGTCCTTTTTTAGATGCTAAAAAAAGTGCTGTATAAAATAATTTAAATGATTTCCAAATATTATATTGAAATATTAAATTATTAAAATAAATATTAAATAAAACAAAAAAATACCTTTAGCATTAATATCAATTCCTTCTTGTTCAAGAAGTAATTTAACTATTTCTGTATGACCTTCTGAAGATGCCCAAATAAGTGCTGTTTCAAATAATTTAAATAATTTCCAAATATTATTTTGAAATATAAAATTATTAAAATAAATATCAAATAAAACAAATAAATACCTTTAGCATTAATATCAATTCCTTCTTTTTCAAGAAGTAATTTAACTATTTCTGTATGACCATTTAAAGATGCATAAATAAGTGCTGTTTTAAATAATTTAAATAATTTCCAAATATTATTTTGAAATATAAAATTATTAAAATAACTTTTAAATAAAATAAATAAATACCTTTAGCATTAATATCAATTCCTTCTTGTAAAAGAAGAACTTTTGTAACTTCAGAATGACCTTTGCGTGTTGCCCAATGAAGTGCTGTTTCATTAATTTTATATTAATTCCAAAAAAAATTATTAAACATTCAATATTCATGAGAAACATATTTACCATTAATATCAAATATTTTTTGTTCGATTTGCCATTTAATAAATGATACAAATTCTTTTTGGTGTTGAGAAGGCATCAGGTTGTGAATAAATTTGACACTTTTATATTTGGCATTTTTTATTATCTTTGTTTTCTTTTTCAATATATGATCTCCAGACTGGTAATAGTTGATATAAAAATATTAATATTTTGATAAAGTAAATACATATATATATATATATATGATAAAAAGTTAATTTGATCATATCTTGATACATCCTATTTATAATGTCATAAACATTAATTTATAACCAACATCAATTTCCTGAATCTCAAAGTCTGAAATAAAAAAGTGTGATAATATTGTTTTTTTATATATTTATATGATCTATGATATGGAAGATTATTTATTTATCGAATTTATTAAAAAAAATATGATATAGATAAAAAAATATTTTAATTTTATTTTGGTGATATGATTTTTTTTATAACAAATCGAGTTAAATCATCCTGTTTTCAATGAAAATTATATTATTTCCTCTATATTAATTCGCAAAAATATTATTTTTTTTTATGTTACAAGAACATTCACTTTGGTGTCATCAAGTTTATATTCAATTTATAATGAAAATCCCAATTATGTCATTAAAATAGAAGCAAAAATGAATATGAAAACAGTAAAAGATTTTTTTAATAATAAAGATGAATTATTATATCCACCTGCAACACACTTTAAGATAACAAAAAATCCATGCACATGAAATTGTCAAAAGTCTTCTAATAATATTCAATGTTCAGAAGAAAACATTATTTTTATTTATCTTTAAGAAATTGATTAAGATTATGAACCAATAATAGATGGAGATGCACCTCATGGATATCCTCCTGAAAGTCCTCCATAAAATTATCCTGAATTTGATCCATAACCAGTTGGGCAATATAAACCAGAACCTATTGATTGTCCATAAGATACATCAGAAGAACCCATACCAAAGAGCGAAAGTAAGTTTACAAACTCTATAAAGATTAATATTTTACTGATTTTTTTGGCATCTAATATGGAATCCAAGCCAAAAAAAAATTTTGATTTTTTTTCTGACTTAATCAACTACTCATCCATAAGTAAAAATATAACCAATTTAAACGAGATCCAATTCTTCTTGTAATATGAAACGAACGTTAAAATAAAAGTTTTGACAAGTTTTGGAAAATGGTTGCAACAAATAATTTAAATCCAATAACGCAACTTCTCCAAATCAATTAAACAACAACATTTATATAATTTACATAATCAAGAATATATACAAAAGATGTATAAAGATTAATACAAGAATTCTAAATTAATTATTCATTAAGTATTAATATTAATAAAGAACAATATTGGAAATTATCATTGACATTATATTTAGATTAGAGATATAATTATTGCTGTCGAATAAATAATTTGATCAACATCAAATGGGATCTTTATTATGTGATTTACATGATCAAACAGGAGCATTACAAAGATTACATTCATTTATACAAATAAATTCAGATTCAACTAATTCAATAGAGACCACAACTATTGAAAATGAAAATGAATAAATATTGATGGTTCTAAAGAAGATACATATACATATTCATTTTCTTCACCATCACAACATATTAAATTAAATAATTTACTTCAATGTACATTTTATCTTAATAGTAATCAAGTTTTTTCACACCAGATAATATAAATAATAATATTCAACATCGATTAATTGAAAATAAACTCAAAAAAGCTGCATAATATTAGATACAAACTGCACGTTGCTAACATCTGATTGCATTTTCTTTTTCGTTCAGTTTCTCATAACATTCTCCAAGTGCCATCCAAATTCTTGAGTCAAAAGGATTAATTGTAATTGATATTGAAAACTCAAGTAAAGCATATTAGACATTTCATATGCAAGGCCCATTCCATAGAGCGCTCTAAAATCTCGAGGATTTAATTCTAATGCTTTAGTATGGATGGAATTGCATAGTCAGAGAAAACTTTAGATTTTATGGAGAGTTTGAACAAGAGAAGCAAGACCAGCTATATCACCTTTGACAAATAAGAGATTAGAATAGCAATCAAGAGTTTCTACATGGAAAGAATCTTTTTTGATAAGTTCATCAAACAAAAGTTCATCACGATGATGTAATAAGCGGCGGCTTCAATAATTAAATTTAATTTATATAATTTTTTTTAGTAAAAATTCATTTACGAATAAAGCATTGTTTAAAAAAAATAACAATTACGTGCTGAATTTAAATTAAATCTGAGTAAAAAATGAATTTTTTTGTTTGATTTCATGTAACATTTCCTATTCCGGCCACTTTTTATGTCGATAATAACAGTAGATTTAGTAAACTTCCGTCTAAATGAAGAAAATATGACGGCAACAGTTGCGCCTTCACCAATGGCAAGTAAAAATATTGTTATTCCTGTTTTTGTGGAATCTGATGGAAAACAATATACAGTTATCGGAATAGAAGATTTTGCATTTGCTAGAACAGGTATCAAATCAATAACATTCGGTAAAGGATCTAAAGTTACTTCATTTGGTAATGGATGTTTTTCTGAATCATCTTTAATTCGTCTAACATTACCACCTAATTTATCTTTAGTTGGTAACATGTGGCGTAGTGGTGCAAGAATGTTAAATGAAATCAAAGTTACTCCTGCTAACCAACATTATGTTGAAGAAAATGGAGTATTATACAACAAAGAAAAAACAATTCTTTTAAATCTTCCCAAAGATAAGACTTCAATAACATTGCCAGCAACGTTAAAAATCATTCCAGATGATATTTTAATACAAAATAACTCACTCCAATCAATTACAATTTCTCCTAAAAACGAATATTACTCAACAGAAGCCGGTGTTTTATATAACAAAGACAAAACAGAAATGATTTTATGCCCTAAAACAAAAATATCTCTTACATTACCGAGAACATTAAAAAAATTCGGAGAATTAGCATTTCGTAATTGTGGGGCTTTATCATCAATAACAGTTGCAGCAACAAATAACAATTTCTGTGTTCAACATGGACTTCTTTTTAATCACAACAAAACAATTATTTATTTTTGCGAAAGAAATAAAACTATTGTAAAGATCCCTAACACAGTAGAAATCATTTCCCCGTTCGCATTTAGTGGCTGTGCTGCTTTGGAATCATTATCTTTTCAAGAAAATTCAAAGTTACAAGTTCTTCAAAAATATTCATTTTCACATTCCGCAATAAAAAGTGTCGAAATTCCTTCTTCTGTGAAGAAAATCGATGAGGGTGGGTTTGCTTCTTGTAAAAACTTGAAAATTCTTACTTTCCAAGATAATTCAGAAATTGAAATTATTGACAGACTTGCATTCGCTTCAACGCCAATCGATACAGTGAAGCTCCCGTCTTCCTTAAAGTTCATTGGAGGCTATACTTTCGCTGGTTGTCAAGGTCTTCGATCAATTATATTTCCACATAACTCTCAACTTGAAGAAATCGAAGAAGGATCACTCGCAGGTTCAGCTATAGAAGAGATAGAAATCCCTGCAAATGTTCGTAAGATTGGTGAATCAGTATTTTTGAATTGTGAGAAATTGAAGACAGTTTCATTTGCACCAGATTCAAAGTTAGAATCCATTGGAAAATGTTCATTCTCTATTCCACTTCTTGAAAAGATCGTTTTGCCTAAATCATTAAAAGTCATTGGAATTGGCACTTTTGCTGATACACATAAATTGAAAAGTGTCACTTTTGAAGAAGGCTCTCAACTTGAAACCATTGAAGAAGACGGATTTTGCTGTTCTGGTATCGAATCGTTTGATGTTCCTGAAGGCGTATCATATTTAGGACGTGGTGCATTTATTGAATGCATTAATCTTCATAAAGTTGTTCTAAATCATAAAGGAACAATTACAATCGAAAGAAATGCATTTCGTGGAGTTGCAGACGACTTTAAGTTGGTGATATATTCTGATGCGATTTTACAAGGCGAAGGTGTCCCTGAAGATGAACAAATCGAAAAAATTTCTCAATAAATTTTTATATTGAACATTTGTATACTTTACTTTGTGCAAGTTTTCAATAAACTTTTTGAATGCGTCGTATCGGTTTTTGACTTTGTTTGCTTTTATTGAAGATACTGCTTTTCCGTCAACCAGTTTATTATAGTTTAACGTAAATAAGAATGAATTATGCCGTTGATATTATTCGAATTCTTTATAGTGGAAATAATTTCAATGAAATTTGGCGCTATCTAGGATGAATTAAAAGTCTTGTAATTCCAAGCACAGTTACATCGATTGGAGTTTATTCATTTTGTTTTGCTAAGTTTAAAATAATTACAATTGCAGAAGACGTAAATAGAATTGGGTGGCTTGCATTTCATTTCGATTCACCAGCACAATGTAAAATTTGTGACGGTTATTGAATATTCAAAATTGAATGGTTTATGAAGAAGGAAAATTTATTTTCAAGTTTCAAAAAGCTCTATGAAAAATTTCAAAAAACTAGCAAAAGTCCAAAGCTATCCATAAAATTTCCATTGAAATTATAAAAATTTTGTTTTTTAAAATAAAATGATTGTCATCAAAAAAGGTTGGGAACATTTCAGACATTTTGTCACACGTTTTTTCTATGAATATCAAATAACATAATAAACAAAAATAATTTTAGTATATTCAAAATATTATCTCATTTTTTAAATTTTCATTTATATGGCGAGATAACATCGAAAATAAAATAAAAAAAAAAAATGGCGCCAAAAATTTGCTCTGAATTTTTGAATTGATTGTAAAATTATTTGCAAATATGTCATTTTTTGATAATTATCGAAGAGATTGAATAGTTTATTTGAGTCTCAAACATTCATGCATTTTTGATCAACTTCCTTGGATTATAGCTTAATTCACCATTTGCTGCCAAAACCTTTCACAAGTGAATTTGCCCACTAAAAACCACATCTAAAATGTTCTCTAAATCTTGTGCAGAAACATTTTTTTAATGAGAAAAATTCGAAAATATTCTACCATCCAAATCAGTTGTATTGATATCCTTGAACATCAATTCCTTTTTGTTCGAGAAGTAATTTAACTATTTCTGTATGACCATTCCAGTCTGCATACATAAGTGCTGTTATAAATAATTTAAATAATTTCCAAATATTATTTTGAATTTTCAAATTATTAAAATAAATTTTTAATAAAACAAATAAATATCTTTAGCATTAATATCAATTCCTTCTTGTTCAAGAAGTAATTTAACTATTTCTGTATGACCTTCTGAAGAAGCTAATATAAGTGCTGTATTAAATAATTTAAATAATTTTCAAATATTATTTTGAAATATTAAATTATTAAAATAAAAATTATCTTGAGCACTAATATCAATTCCTTCTTGTTCAAGAAGTAATTTAACTATTTCTGTATGACCTTCTGAAGAAGCTAATATAAGTGCTGTATTAAATAATTTAAATAATTTCCAAATATTATTTTGAAATATTAAATTATTAAAATAAAAATTATCTTGAGCATTAATATCAATTCCTTCTTGTTCAAGAAGTAATTTGACTATTTTTGTATGACCTTCACTAGATGCATAAATAAGTGCTGTTCTAAATAATTTAAATAATTTCCAAATATTATTTTGATATATCAAATTATTATAATAAATTTTGAATAAATATTTTTAGCATTAATATCAATTCCTTCTTGTTCAAGAAGCAACTTAACTATTTCAGTATGACCATTTCCAGATGCTCTAATAAGTGCTGTATAAAATAATTTAAATAATTTCCAAATATTATTTTGAAATATAAAATTATTAAAATAAATACAAAATAAAACAAATAAATATTTTGAGCATTAATATTAATTCCTTCTTGTTTTAATATATATTTAACAAGTTCAATATTAAATGATACAGTTGAATTAACTAATATGTCTTCTGGAAGTTGGTTTTCTTTAAAGAAATCTATAACAAGAAATATATTTTCATTATATGCTACAACATAAATAAAAGAATCATTAAGATCTTCTTTGTTGTAAGTGTAATAAATTATTTGCTTTTTTTATTTATTTTTTATATACTATTTTGCGTGTTGTTTGTTCGTTTTCATGAAAGAAGAGTTCCTCAAACTTTAAGTCTTGAAATATTTTATGTTAATAATGGCCATTACCTATTTTTCGGGAATTTTGGAATATTCCCTATATCGTAATATTGTATATTAGATGTGTTTATTTACTAAACTATTATCGTGTATCATTTTTATTAAAATTTTTGAGAAAAAGTGAAAATACATGAAAAAACAACTTCTCCAACATTTATGCAAATGCAACTTTTATATGAAGTGGTGCTGGTCTTTTTTATTTATGAATAAAAATATATGATTTAATATAAAACGAGCGCTCATTATTTATCAAATAATCCAAATAATTTTGAAATGTTTGGTGAAAATATTAAATTAATTAATTTTTGCCAAATCTTCAGAACTACACCCTTAGTTAGAAAATTTATATATAAGTAAACACTTACAAATGAATTTTTACAAAATTACAGCAAAAGGATTCAAATTTGTTAATTTCGCCAATTTTGTTTCCACATATTTCTGTATTTAATGTTCTCTGGTAGTAACTCATATTTCGGAGCTAGTTCGTCTGTTTCCCTTAATGCCTCTTCCTTTGTCAATTCAGGGATATCGAGATCAAAATTTGATGTTGAGAAATCATTCAAAAACCTCAAAAATCCACTTCAATTCATTAAGGATAGCATTCTTGGAAATATTTCGATGTGTGGCCTTTGAACAAAAACAGGAAAACCTAAAGGTGAAGCGTTTCGTATCGGATCCAAAATTCCAAACTTTATTTTATCATTGCCACTTTTTGCCACTCATCGGCGTTTTCGAAAATTTGGAAAACTTCTTTTGGACCAAATTCTGGTGGGAAGAGAACGACTGCATCGTAGCTCTCGCTTTCTATGAGATCTTTGTAAGTTAACCCAACAATTTTTTGGACACTTTCATTTTCGATAATTTCAGGTATTTCCTCGCTGAAATATTTCAACGTTTGAATTCAACGTTATCAAACAATCTGTCGTGTGATAGAAATAACCATTATCTGGATTAAAAACATAAAAGTTAGGAAAAGTAATATCGTTCGGGGAAATGATATGGAACCAAACCTGATTTCTGGAAATACAAATTTTCAAATCCCCGCCTAAAAATAGCAGCAAATATTATGTTTTCTTGCATTATATCATATTTTATGAATTCTTTGTATAATAGAATTGATTTTTCTAATATCGAAGATGTACTATTTTGAACAGGAACAATTGTAAGGTCTTGTGAACGAAATAGCAAAAGCATTTCATTTGACATATTAAGTTCATCAAAAAGTTCGGGTTTAGCTGTAATTAAATCGCACGAACCAATTTATGGAAGTGCAAGATATAAATTAAAATTAGCATCATTAACATATTTTTATTTGCTTATGAGTGTATAATGTTGAAGATAATGTTGCCTTTAAATCATTTAGAGTTTTGACATTCCCACGATTTTCAATAAGCCAATCGTTAAGGAGAAACATAAATGCATTTTCACTAGTTGGACATTCATATGAGTTATATATTCTGTCCGATTGATAGAGTACGAGAAAATGATTTTCATATTGAAAGGTCGAATATTTTAGTTTAGTTTAAATAAGTGAGTTTGAAAATAAATATTGAGCTTGCTCTGGTAGAGGGTATGGGCCAATTACTAAAACTAAAACAACAGGATTTTGGAAAAATTACATCTTGAAATTCAACGTCCGTGTAATTTTTAAGTTTAAATGTGCTTGTTTTGGAATAGGGGACAAAAATACAGTTCGAAAAATTTTGAAGAGCAAAAAACAGCTAAAATGAAGGGAGTGAACATCATCACCCCCTAAGGTTAGGTGGGCTCTCGATCGAGAAACCGGATTTTGGTAGACACCAGGTCAAGAAGAATATGAAAAGCTCAGATGAATTTCATATTCTTTTGCAGACGTTTAAATAACATGTTTTTCCCTTTTTTCTCCAAAATCTTTTCGTAATGTCGAGGAGATGTGGTTAAAAGACATTAGAAAATATTGCAAAGGAGTACCATAATATTGATCAATATAATAAACAAAATCAATTTTTTTCCCTATTGTTCCAACATGATTAAAATCTGGTGTACTTAAGGTATTGGGAAAGAATTTGACAAAGCAGATTTTTGAGTCCTATATTTCAAGTGTTTATATCATATACACATATCATATATTCCGGTATAAATGTGTTATTTCATTGTTGCTAACATGTATATCATGCTTATTATGGATAAAATTTCATTTTAAAATGATAAGCCAAGCTCGGAATCCCAATTTATAATTGATGATGTAGTTATTTTAGTGAATAAATTTTCACATTCAAATGCATTTTAGCAATCTCATCCGTTTTCTCAATCGAATGAATTCACAAAATCAAATACATTTTCTCAAAGTAACACATTCTCACAATCAAGCACATTTATATATAAGAATTCGAATAAATTTTATACATCAAATTCAATAACTCTGCGAATTTCCTTATCATTTAAAGAACTATTCATTTGTTTCAAACAGTTCATTTGTTTCTATGTCATCCATCCATATATCTCAACATAGAATTCGTATATATGAAGCGTAGCAAATCACGCGAAGCGAATCTTATCATACTGTAATCATCATTATATTCTTTATTCATAAAAGAAATTCAAAAACAAAATTGAAGAAAATGAAAATTCAGAACCTGAAGAAATGGATACAATAAATCAATTTCAACAATAAATATCTCAAATATTGAAGAAGATCCATTTGCACAAGATTTTCAAGAAGAAAAATTCATTAACCAATTGTATTTTAAAGTTATCTAATAAAATATTTCACCAGTTTTCTTTCGCATAAAAAACAATTTTATGAGAAATAAAAATAAACGTTTTTATACCCCTCACAAAAAAAATAACAGAAATATTTCATATTTAGCCATGGTATAAAAATAAACGTAATAATTTCGACCAAATTTATCGGTTAATTACAGTTTTGATATACGATAGGTATCAGAAATTCATGAAAAAATTTGAGTACAATTTACGGTTTTTGCTTTGAAATACTGTGCCTTATCCATCATCCCAAAATATGTTCTTTTTGTTCACATGCATTACTTTTTCTTATAATATATTTCGTGGAGATTGCGAAGCCATCCTTGATACCAATTATTATAATTTAACAATGTTTATGAAAAGAGGTGCAGATACTTATAGATCTGACAAATATACTTATCTTTTTAGACTCTGCCCTCAAAACACAGGGCATGTTTACAAAGAAATGGATGTGTTTTTAATGCAATGCTCAATGGAATCAGGATTTTGTCGAAATGTAATTACTCAAAACTCATTTGATTACAAACCACTTTATTCACATGACTTTTCAAAAGGTATTCTTTATCATGCAAGCAGTGAGCCTTATCTAGAAGATGACAATTTATATCATACTTTAGATCTTGAATTTAGAATATATTGTGATCCAACTCAAACCTCAAGTGATATTCCAATATCAGTTGAAGTTGATGACGCATCCGAAGCAGGACTATTTATAGTCACCATGAACTCATCTGCTGGATGTCCAATTCCAACAGCTTCACCTAGCCCCACGCCAATGTATCAACCACATTGTAAATACATCAAAAGGTTATCTACCAATCCCAAAGTCGGTTTAGACATTGATTTATCCACCTTAAATGGCGGGCCATTTGGCATAAAAATTCCGATAACCATTAAAAACGAAGAACATGAATTATTTTTCCAACCCTGTGAACGTGTGCAATGTCCGTCCACATATATTTGTGTTGAAGGAACTGATATATATTCATCATCATGGCTTTGTAATTCATCACGAATTTGTACCTCATATGGAGTAAGTGTAGATAACATGGACTTTGATCAAATCGGCGCGCAACCAACAAATGGAATGATATTACGTTTAAATAACACATTTAATAACAAGAAATCTGAAATTTATATGCGATGTAAACATAACTTTCCGAATGATCATTTCTTTTGGTCACCACAAGGGGAACTAAATGATGAAGTCTTTAGTATCCTTGGCCAATCGGAAGAGTTATGTGTTACACCAATTCCATCACCAGATCCATATTCGTGTCATTTTTCGACTGAGCAAAAGAATTATTCATTAAATATTAACTTAACTAAATATAATAAAGATCCAAATGGTTATGAACAAATTGTCGAAGTTTATGATCATATTGGTAACCATTATCAACGTAAATTGTTATATAATCCATGCGGACATATTTCATGTCCTAAAAACGCGTTTTGTGATGGCGATGAAGATGCGCAAATTTGGTTATGTCATGACATATCAAGTCAAAGCAATTGCATTGGTTACGGGTTAGCTATCAATAATGTAACAATGGAATTATATGAAGAAAGTGATTTGTTTTCGGGAATTTTAGCATTATATAAAGGCGACATAAAACGTACAGCAGATATAACATATGTATGTAATGAGAATTTGAAAGAAAACGAAATAATAATTCCAAAAGTATTAAATTTAACAGGACATAAATTAATGTTTGAAGTCGAATCTAAAGACGCATGTCCAATAAATATAGGACCAACACCTAAGCCTTCATACACATGGCATCCTAAAATACCTACAAAAGGTTATACTGCGACACCAACTCCATTAGTATCACCTAATCCTTTTGATATTATTTACAATGATACACATTATATCAATATAAATTTAGATGAATTAAAACAAAGTGTTTATGAAGGTAATGAATTAATTATATCCGATTCGAATTATGGTAATGTATATATTAAATATCATCCATGGATATTAACTAATTGCCCAAATAATTATTTATGCGGTGGTAATGTTAACACTTCCAATTTATGGATTTGTTGGGTCGAAAATAATGGAACAAAATATTGCCATCCATCAGCAGATAAACGAATTAAATTCTCGATGAACTTTTTCGAGCAAAATGATATCGATGGAGCGATATTAACATATGAAGGTGCATATGGCATTCAAACTAAGTTTAATGTGTTATGTTCTAATTTAGAAGATAACTTATCAATACCATTTGATCAAGCATCGATTATCGAATATAATGAACTTTCTAACACACAAAACTTTGTGATTAAAATGGATTCAGGTTACATATGTCCGAAATCATTTTATAAGCCTTCGTTACCACCATCGCCATTAATTACACCAATTCCACAACATAATAATTCGATTAAATATGACGTAACATATAAACTGAATGAAAATAAAATCATTGAATTAAATCTCAAAAAATTCACAAAAACTAAAGAAAGTTATGTAATATTTGGAGATAAAAAGAAATATATGAAATCATTTGTTACTTATAGTCCTTATACCAAAACAAAATGTCCAAATAATTATAAATGTATTAATGATGTTAACGCGAACTTATGGTTATGTATTAACTCAACAATTATAAATAACATTTGTATTCCAATTGGTGATTCAGAACAAAAATTGGATTTCAAGTTATTGGATAAAAATGGTATCGTTAAAGTAAACATTGGCGGCGAATATCCACCGTATGATACCGAATTATATTTCGTATGCGATGAAAATGGTAATAAAAATGATTTCGAATTCCAAAAAATAGGCGATTTCATGAATGATAAAATTGGTATTTATGTAAATACTAAAAATGTTTGTCCACGTTCATATTCTAAAACTTCGGTTGGCGCTATAATCGGATTTATCATTTTGCTCTGTTTGATATGTTATTTGGGCGTTGGAGTTATTTTTATATATATCAGAACAGGAGAAGTTAAGTTACCAAATAACGAGTTCTGGGTAAAACTCGATGATAAAATATCAGAAATTTGGAAATTCGTGGTGTCTTGTGGTAGAGATAACACAAAATATGAGAAGATTTGATACATGAAAATTATTTTTTATTTAAATAAATCATATGATGTTATTTGAAAAATTAGTGTAATAGCCTACAAAATCAAATGAAGACTTAAAAATTTTGACCCTTGAATTCTAGCGTGTTTTGACATTTTATAAAATTTCAGAACATTTTGAAAAAATTTTTTCTGTAAGTCGAAATTAACGGTCGACCGTGATATATCACCACTTTTTGCATAGTTTACATATAACAAAATATTTAACGATTAAAATTTATCTAAAAAGTTGATGAGTCAGAATATTTTTGATCTTTTTCAATACTTTATATTTGATGTAAACTATTCAATTCGTTTACATTGATGTCACTTTTACGATAAAGATACGATAGAGCTTTTTGGACATGTTCAAAAAGCTCTATCGTATCTTTATCATCGGCCCGTCCCAGATGCTGGGGCACTCCACAAATTTAATGATCAATAACCCATATATAAGTCGAAAGATTTCTTAAAACCATTTCTAATGGATGTATTATAAATTAATAGTCAAACAAAAATTGGTCAAGCATTTTATCTAGACACTAAATCTGATTATCTTCTTTTGACCTTAAATAATATATATAAATTCTATTCTTCTTATATTTATGTAACTGCCTTTTTAAAATTATAATAATTCTTCTGCTGCCTCTGAAAATTTAAATATTATATATTCAACCAAGAATTGTTCTTGATATATACCAGCACTCCGGGTCATTTGTTATTGTTTTTGATATCCAAAATTTGTTCATTTGGGGACTCCCCACTCAGTTTGTTTCGACGTCACTTTTCTGTAAAGTAACCAATGAAATTAAATACTTTACTTGATTTGAACACGATAGAGTACGTTGAAAATAATTACATTAGCCACCTCGATATATTTTGACGTATTCGACTTTTTGAATTAATAAGGTTTTGAAAATTGGCAACCGTTTATCGACCGTTAATTTCAGCAACATGTTGCCGAAATTTCGACTTACAACATGAAAAAATTTTTGCCAGAAAGGTTCCTGGGATTGAAAATTCAATTGAAAATATTTTCATTATTCTAATAATGTCAAACAATCAAAGCAACCACAAGGGAAATAAAAATGGAGAGCCAAATGTGCGACCCTTAACCTGTGAGTATAAATCTGATGACAATCAAAACAGAATAGGTTTAGAACAATTCAATACACAAGATCTAAGTTTTGATCCAAACTTTGAAATTTCTGGCCGATGGGAGACGTCTCCCACACTCAAATGGAATGGCTTTTATAAATTTGAGAAAGATATCCTACTTTCTTAAACAGGTTTCATCTTGAAGTACATTTTTTTGTTTTAGACTTTGATATTGTTTCATTTTGACCAAGAAATTCCATTCAATGATAAATGCATTTAGTTCGAAGCGCTTTGAGTGTTATATTAAGTCAATATATTTAAGATAAAATTAGAATTGCAATTCTAATTTGTTATTCAGGAATTGAATAGAAAATAATCGTTCACCATTCAATTACATTTGATTCACAATATAAAAAAGACATTTCGAAATTACATATATACATATATTTATTCATACATTAAAATCCAAAATATTCTGTTACTTTATTTTCGAATTCTTTAAATTCGTTATCATTACCTTTGATTTTATATAATGAGAACCCAATTAATCCGAATCCGGGGTGCACACATCCGATATTCAATGACACATATAATTCATTTTGGTCCTTAACCAACAAATATAAACAAAAATTTTGTTCGGAAAGAATCGAAATATTTTTTTCTCTTTCCAAAAATTTAAATAATTTCTCCCATAACACTTTAGGACTATCAAGTGTTGTATGTTTGCAGTTAAATTGCGGCAAAGTTTTCTCCTCATTAGTAATTGAGCGAAATCGCATTGTTTGCAAATTTCGTATATTCATTCGGGAAATGTTGTTTTTGTTCTTGTTGTTGTTGGAATACAAATTGGTTCGACTTGATATTGATTTGCGTTGTTGGATTCGTTGCGCTGGTGAAACTTTCATCTTTTTTACAATTATATATGGGTCAGCGTTTGGAATGCGCTCTTTGCATGTTGCCGAGTCCATTCCAAAGGGGGTTTTAGCTCGAGGTTGTGCAGTTTCTTTTTTCTGATCTGAAATAGAATTATGAGATCTTCTTGTATCTAATCTTCCGACTCTATTTGACATATCAAGGTGAGGTAGGCCAGTCAGAGGTGGCAATTGTGCTATTCCTATTTGATATCTTCGATGAATAATTCGATAAGTTACTAAATCGTCATCTGATAACTTATCAAGCTCATTCATTGAAATATCTTGTTGGCAGCCCATGTCACGAAGGACTGCTACATGAATACGCTCTTTGTGTACAGGTTTGGGTGGGTGCGGTAAACGGTTTTTGTTGTACCATTTCGTTTTCATAATTTCAGAGGCCGTGTAACGGTCGCCGGGATCAAGGGTGATGAGGTGGTGAAGTAAGTCAGTTGCCGACTCTGATATCTGAAAAGGGAATGTGTAGTCAGCTTTAACAATGGACTGGAGAAGGTCTGGTATGGAAACACCAGTAAAAGGAAAACGGCCAAAAAATAACATAAAAAGAATGATGCCTAAACACCAAGAATCTGCATATATGGGATTATGAAGTTGACCTTGAATAATCTCCGGCGGAGAATACTGAGGAGTTCCACAAATCGAATCTATTAATCCATTGGCTGGTTCATAAAATCGGGAAAACCCAAAGTCAGCAATCATTAATCGACCATTGGAATCAAGAAGAATGTTTTCAAGTTTGAGATCTCTATGAACTAGATGAACTGAATGCATATAAGCAACAACACGAACAATAGGCCGAAATATTTCTCGTGCATCAGATTCAACAAGCGGAGCTTTGGCTTTAACAAAGTCAAATAATTCACCTCCTGCTGCATATTCCATTACAACCCAGATTCGATCACCTGAATCGATGACTTCGTAAAGTTCTGTAATGTGTTTTTGGTCACCTAGAACTTGAAGAGTACGTATTTCACGATATAGTAATAGCCTTTTTTTTGCATCGTCAACAGTTGATTTATTAATAATTTTCATAACAACTTTTTCGCCTGTTTTGTTGTGAATGCTTAGCCTAACCGTTGAGTTTCTTGTCTGTGATAGTATTCCAATGCTTTTGTATCTTTCATTAATTTCATCAATAGACATTGGATGAACAACATCTTGAAACATTTCCCATTCACTTCCTTCTTGGTTTGTATCTTCTTGCCGAGAATTCTCGCCAAGGGAAGGCAGTGGGTTCATCATTTCTTGGTGCTAACGTTTTTTCTCTGTCAGCATACTCTATCGGAGCTGTCAAATTTCAATTGAATCGCTTTTGATAAAAACGGCCGCATAGACGATCAATATGTACATAAAAAGCTGAGCGATTTTTACTAGTTCAAAATAATTTTGAATGATATAACCGTTGGGTCTAAAGGAAAGGTTTACAGTGGAACTTTGCATCAAAAAGAAGTAAATGAGATATAATTTTTGCATAATAGTTTAGATCTAAATGGATTACATTTTTTTCGAAAGAATGAATCCTCATCATATTTTTCTTTAGTCGAAAATTTTATCAATTCAATCAAATATCAATTTTAATAATTATCCTACTTTTCCAATTAAATCCTTGCATTTGATGTGTTGCTAATATATGTTTGTTCAGATTAGTTTATCTTCAATTATATATTCATCAAATGCATTTGATTTTAATATATTACAAAAAGTCACAACATATGATTAACCTGTTAGAATAAGAACAACACAATGATTTACTATGAATACCTAAGGGACTGACATGGCAAAGAGTGCACTCAACAAGACCACACAACGCTCAATTTTGAATAACCGATAATTCAATTTTCTAACAATTTTGAATGAAAGTCAAAAAACTGAAATTATCACACAATCACATCATTTTTTAATGTGGATGCAGCAGCAATTTGTACGACTGGTTTTAATGGTAACAAATGTAGGAATAATCCATGATGATAACTATTAGTTCAAAAGCCATTATTCGAAATCTACAAAAATACTTAAAGGGAAATGTTATCATGTCTCAAAAGATATTTTATGATTTACAAAATCTCAAAAAATATTTAAAACCAGTTAAACTGTTATTCATGTGTGTTGCTTAAAAACAATTAACACATGAAAATGGATGAACAATGATGCATAAAAGAGCATTGTAACATTTTTTGATATTAGTGACTTTTTATTCAAATATAGAGCCATGCATCGTAGTCATGAGCCATTGACCATTTATCTTTTCTAAGTCAATGTCGAGTTGCAATTTCCACGGTTTTTTCTCGCCGCCGTATACAGCTGCAGATACGATGCTTTTGCCTGTTAATGTAGCTTTTTCCCCATTAACTGTAACACTTAAATCAGTATCTGAATACGAGTAATAGTTTAATGATCCGTTTTCAATAGATTGAAGGAATTCATTTTTAAGTTCCTTTTTACCAGTGAGATGAATAAGGTAAAAATTATCAGTCATCATATTACTAAGTGCATTCATATCTTTGTTAATCATGTGTTGATACATTTCATCGTAAAACTTTGCAACAGCTGCTTCGTCTTGTTTCGCTTCCATTAAAAATAATGATGTGTTTGAAAATTTATCGGGTGAGATTTCGGTAAACTATACAAAAATTAATATCGGCCAACGTTGTCATTTGATAACAAAGACCGTTTGATATTCACAATTTTCCAAGGAATTTTTTCGAAAACATGTTGTTTTTTTTAGTAGAGTGGTGTTAACATATAAAATGATGTAACGAAAATTATTATTAATCCTAGCTTTTAAAAAAAATTAGTACCAATGATAATCTGGAAATTTAGGCAGGGATTGCTGATTTTCTTTTAGTTTTCGTTTGATAATAAATCCTCTTGAAATAAAATAGATCCTTTTTGCTACAGGATTAGAATTCGTCAAAGTTCAATAAAATATTATATAAATCGTAACATAAAGAATACATATTTGAAAAAATATTTGATTCTTTTTTCACCATTTAAATTTATTTTATTCTGATGATAGGAAATAGTGAATGAAAATTAAACATATAGAATATGAATTTTCATTTTAAGGATAAAATAACAACAAATCAACTCAACAAGAATGCATAAATTTCCTTGAAAAATTTTTATTATGACATAATTAAATCCATTGGTCCTCATCTTCTTTTAATAGATTACTAAATTCCTTATTGACATCTTCGAAATTTGTTTCTAAACTTGATGACGTATCATTTATATTTGACGTTGATTTTGTTTTTGTTCTCTGTTTCTTATTTCTTTTCAACATGAAAATTACGATTCCGACAATTATCAAAACTAAAATAATAGCACTGCATATAATACCAATTAATATTTTATTTGATAACGATTTATCATTTGGAATATTATCATAATTTGTTATGACAAATGTATAAAAGCTGTAGTAATAATATGAAGTATACTTATAATATATAACTGTGTAGTCGTAAAAAATGATATTTGTCTCCATATAACTATAAGTGGATTCAAATGTTAACATTGAAATTGTATTTATATATTTACTATAAAATGTAATCGAATGTGTAATAGATATTGAGTGCGTTAAAGTGAATGAATGTGTTAAAATTATGTTTGACACTAATGAATCAATAGAAGCATCAGATTCACGAGTTGTATATAATGATGATTTAGAAAATTTTGTATATATAGACAACATAGTAAATGTGTAACTTTGTGTAAATAAATTTGACTTTGTATATGTATTTGAATGGGAAAATGCACTTGTTTTTGAAAATGTGTTTGACTTTGAATATGTATTTGATTCAGTGAATGAATCTGATTTAGTGAATGAATCTGATTTAGTGAATGAATCTGATTTAGTGAATGAATCTGATTTAGTGAATGAATCTGATTTAGTGAATGTATTTGATTTAGTGAATGTATTTGATTTAGTGAATGTATTTGATTTAGTGAATGTATTTGATTTAGTGAATGTATTTGATTTTGTACACGTGTTTGACTTTGTAAATGCATTTGATTTAGTGAATGTATTACTTTCCGTGAGTTTGCGTGTTTGTAAATGACATTCATCAATTATTGTGCCTTTAGAAACAATTTTTTCACCGAATGTGTCGTTTAGATATTCCAATGGAGTCACAATTGATGTTGCTGGCACATTGTAAAATACATAATCACCTATAGTTGGTGAAATTGTTCCTTCAAAATAAATACATTTTAGAGAATCACAGCCACTAAATGCAGATTCACCAATATATGAAACTTTATTTCCAATAACAATTGTTTCTAAATTAGAACTTTTATAAAATGTGTTAGACCTAATATTTATTACTGAATTTGGAATAATAAATGTTTTACTTTTCCCATTTGGATAACATATAATCTCTGTTATTTGTGTATCATATAAAACGCCATCATTTTCATTGTTCGAAAAATATGGATTTTCTTCTGATACGTTAATAAATTGAAGACTTGTACATCTTGTAAATGGATTTAATGAGAGAGAACGAACAGATTTTGGTATATTAATATACTTAAGGTTGTTACAACTTTGGAATGCATCAGAAGAAATTGCAAGTAGACCTTCTTTTAATGCAACACTTTCAATTCTAACGCATTGCCCAAATGCATTCTCACCAATTGATTTGCACGAAATTGTAAGTGTTACTAAAGAAATACAATTATAAAATGCATATTGGTTTATCACTGCTAAAGAATTCTCTTCAAATTTTATCTTTTCTAATTTTTCACAATAAGAAAAAGCATTTTTATCAATATTAACAACTGATTTCCCAATATCTGCAGAAGTTAATTCAGACCAATGATAAAATGCTTTTTCAATAATTTCTTCAACATCTTTGATTATAACGTGCTCAGTGTTGCAAATATATTCATATGTAAATTCATTTGATTGAGTTATTGTAAGTGTTTTTGATTGTTCATTAAATACTTGGGCTGTGCTAACAAAAAATATAATAAATAACATTGGAATTACGCTAATATTTAGTCTATTATATTTATTATTGAAATAACTTTTAGATAATAAAGTAAAAACAAAAAATATATTCATAAGCAAAACTGAATTTCCGTTTATCATAGTAAACATCAAATTGAGTATTTTTAGCAAATTCATTGGTAAACTATTATGTTTTAATGACGAAATACAATGTAAAAACATATTTGGGTGATAACGAAAATGTAACATAGAAATTATTTGAGGAAAAAAAGATAAAAAAGCCTTTTTTGAAAATATGCACTGCATATTTATTAGAGTGCCTTCACTAGAATTCGTTGAAAAAAGACAGTACAATAAATGATTTAATTTGCTCATAGTTTGTTTTTTCTGGGAACAATAAAAAAATATTTCGATCCTTTTATTATTTATTCTATTACTCATAGAGTTCATATTTACGTTTGATACATATATATTCTGAGTGATATTTCTAATAAAAACGGGTTTGACAAATATTGGAATTAAAGCACTGACATGAATCAATTTTAACATTAATTGAAAATATCGAATGTTACACATAAATTTTCGGATATATATCCAAAACCTAGACAACAAATAAAAACCCAGACAACTTATTATGGCAACCGTTAAGAAAATTTATTTAATGAAATAAAAATATCTCATTACATCCTTGAAATTATTATATAATTAATTATTTTTTATTGATGTATCCAAATGTTTTTGCCCTTGGTGATACTGGTGAATCAATCAAGAAATTTTCTTCGATTCTTTGCTTGTGTTTATTTTCATTAATTACCACTGTATGTGGATCATTTGAGGTATCAATTTCTAAGCCAGCACGATAAAAAGCATTTCGATTGTTCTCTGAAGTCGTTGCACGTTCAATAGCTGAGATAACACGATCAAGTTGAATACCATTTTCATATTTTAAAGTTGTAGAACGAATTTCATTTTTAAAAACGCCAAATGTTACTAAATCGAGTGGTTGGAATAAATGTGAGAAATGTGGAGGAATAGTAACCAATCGTACGTTGTTTTGAGTTAATCTTTTAATCATTGCATTATCGAAATGCGATGCACAATTGTAACTAATGAGAACAGCTGGTTTGTCGCCAAATTTTTCATCATTTCTTAAATTTTGAATGTAAACATGAAAAACATCATTAATATATTCTGAAATGATTTCCATCGAGGCATAAGTAGGTTCTTGATAACGGATAATAATATCCTTTCCAATGCGGATATCTGATAGCAAAACTTCATGATCAAGAGTCTTTCTTGAGATTATCATTAATGGTGTTAATACATCACCAGCCACAGAAATGGTAGTAATTGATGAGATTTATCCGCACAATATTCGATTTCGGCATTTTTCAATAATGAAGGGACAACCACCTTTTTTGTTTTTTATTGGCCCATTCCTGTTGACCAACATCATCGAGATTAAATATCAATTCTGTCGGTAAACCGCTCACATATTTCATTAAATTTGGGATATGTTTTAAACAAGAACTCTTCGATAAATTAACTCGATTTTTTTCCTGTGGTAAAGCTGTCGTCTTAACAATATTATTTTGATGTCTTATAATAAAATTATGATACCAGGATGGAGAAACAGTAATATTAAATTGTTCGAAAATATAATTACGGATATCTTTCTATTTGCATTATTTGTGACATTCAGCTCTTAATTATATATATAATAATAATAATTCTTCATATTCATTAGGTAAAATGGTTGGTCTTCCATTTGAAGTTTTCACGTTTTTATTAAGAGCATGACTAAATTTATTTTAATCGACTTCATAAATTGAAGCAATTTTGCTTACAGTTGTTGTAATAACATCAAAATCTATGATCATTTTATAAATTGCGATTGCTTGCTTCATTCTAGATTTCGCATTTATCTGCATTCGATAATTTCGTAAAATGTATCTGACATCAGAATTAGAAAATTTTGTCGATAAAACATGTTCTAACTGATTTTCAGTGAATGAGGGCTTTTATTTGGGGGCATTTGGTTAAAAAAAATGAAAAAATTGCTATTTAAACGTATTTTAGTGTAAACAAAAGTGCTGTCTATGTTTTAGTATGATGTCTAGGTTTTTGACTTATCTATAAATGCAATATAAATCGTGAATTTGGTTATTATAAGAAACATTTTGATTATTATTTAAAATGTTGGTTAGGATGCAAAACGCCCTCCATTTTGCGGTTTTTGAACGATAGGAAATTTGAAAGGAAAAAAAATGGCAATAAAAATATTCGACTTTTGATAAGGAGATCAAAGTCATTTCAAAAAGTGAATAATGGCAAAATATCTTATTGGGGGGGTCTGATACACTTCGAAATCATTTTTCTAATAAAAATATTATAAATTATGATTAGTTTATTAAGTAATTTCACCAATTATTGCTTTCCAGCATTTTTCAAATGTATTTCCTATATTTCTTCGAAAGCACCATTCATGGATATATGATTCGTAATAATTTCTATCTCTAAATCCATTTTTTATGAGGTATCCTTCTATTAGATTCCATGTACCTTCTATTTTTTGAGTATTTGCCTCAGTAATTGGATCTACAAAATTTTCTGAGTGATTTACTGTTTTGTGTACATAACCTAAATCACTAAGAGTATTATATGCCTTCCATTCATCAGCCCAAATTTCTGAATTAGGTCTAACTGTCGAACAAATAATTGGAATGAGAACTTCTTTCGATCTATTTTCGCAAATCTCAGCAACAACTCTCATCGTTTTACTGTCTATTTCGCCAAAAACCCAAATTTCTTCTTTTTCCAATGCACTTCCTTTGTTGTATTTAGCACCGAAAAATTGACTTTCATCAATTTCGACTATTCCATCACCAAGTAAATTCTGAGCTATATCTTTTCGATATTCTTTTTCTGCAATAGATCGAAAAGTTTGAAACCATGTTATTACTGATCGTTCACATACACCTGTAATTTTAGATGTAGTTCTTATATCAAAATTTTCTACCCAACATGCTAAAATGTGAACAAATCCCCTTAATGAAAGTTTTGATTGTGATACCCATGAATCTAATCTGATTGATTTTGAATTTCTGCATTTACTTGAGCAGCATCTATATGCAGCACCATCAGGGTAACTTGGTGAGAAATAAACTTTCATTAACGATTGACATTTCGGACATATTTAAATTTGGTGGATATCAGGAATGATTCCCTGCTCAGAGGCCCATTTGATGAAGCTTTTGTCATTTAATTTTAACACTTTCTTAATGGTTTCGAATTGCAATTGCATCGATAAAAAAATGATCGACTTTTTGACTACTTTACAAACAAAAAATATGAATAAATTTTTATCGATAACCGTTATATTAAATCTTATATATTTTATTTAATAACTTAAATATTATCGTTATGTCAAATATTTTGTCTGTCAAAATATATATATTAATATGTATCAAATGCGAGCATCGAAGGTGCGAGCGGTTTCGATCGTTATCTATTGAAAAACTTCGTTTTTCAATAGATAACGATCGAAACCGGCCGTCAGGATGATGGATGGGGTGCCCTAATGTGGCATTTCTATTTTTCCTCAAATTTTCTATCGTTCAAAAACCGCAAAATGGAGGGCGTTTTGCATAAGAGCCAAAATGTTTAATGCACCTAGATTCTCTGAGGGGAAGTTTTCATATAATTTTCCCTCTTTTATAAATGATATGAAAACATTTCAGAACCAGGGCACGGTCTCAGTATTAAAAAAGTGAGGTAAATTGTGACAAAAAATAATTGAAAAAATCGATGATTATTTCTCGAAATAATTAGTTTCTAGAAACATTGATAAGTATACACTAAAGTGGCATATGCCATTATATTGTTTCTATAGAAACAATCGTTATGTAAAGTTTGTAAAAAGTCATGATATATCATTGATACATGATGCAGCGATATTCATAGTTAAACGCCCAGGTACCCAAATGAATTTATGATTTTTAATTATCCCCGAGACATAACGTTTCTGGTTGAAACTTGTCTTGAAAATAATATTATTAATCATTGATTTTTTTCATTTGCAATCAAATTAAAGTTATATTTTTACGTTAAAATAGAAAAAGTAATTCATTATTTAAAAGTTTATGCCATTTCGTTTGCAAGGTTCATTGCTTCAACTTCTTCTGGAAGACGAACATATGCCTTCTTGAGGAATTTAGGAGTAATGAGTGTTTTAACACTAACTGGCTTGACGTGGTAAAGGCGGTTGATAGCAGCTGCAATTTCTGGCTTCTTAGCACGTATATCTACGTAGAAGGTCATTGTATTATCATCTTCGAGTTTACGTGAAGCTTTATCTGATGTAACTGGGCCCTTGATGATCTTGTAATCATTTCTCTTTAAAGAAACTGGTTGAACAGCCTTATGTTCGTATTGTGGTTTCTTTGCTGGGATTGTAGCTTTAGGCTTTTGGAACTTCTTGAAATTCCTTGTCTTCTTGATTTGCTTTTTTTGGCCTTGTTCGGCTGCTTTTGCTGCGGCTTCTGCTTTGCCTGACATCTTAAGGTCCGACCAAAACCGTTTTTTATAATTTAACGTTTCCCATTACACTTTTGACATAAACAAAGGAAATTTTCACTTTTTGAGAATTCAAATTCAATATTTTATTTCATAAAAGTTTATTTATCCAAATCTGCTTTTGTATCTTCTATTGGTCCACCATATGCCGAGTTAAGGAGCTGTTTAAACTGCTCTATTATTCCCCAGCAAGGGTGATTTTTCGGTACATATTTTTCGATTATTTGACTGTATTGTTGATTTCCATTTGACTTGTTTTGAAGATCCATCATTATCTTTATTGATATCGATGAAAGGAGAAACACGTTTCGATTAGGAACAGTGTTTGCAACAAGTGGAAGAAGATTAAAAATATGTGGTCCAAGAATTGGATTATTAATAGTGTCAGTAAATGCTTCAGAAACCGCAATATGAGCGAAAGTATGTGTGGGATACGTATCAAGGATGTTCTTTAGAAGTAAGGCAATGTTTAATTGGACCAACTTAGATGAAACATTTGGAATCACAGATGCAACGCGAAGAAGTAATCTGACACAAGAAACTTGGTAGCTATGGAAATATGGCCCAAGGTTTGATAATTCGCGAATTGCTTGATCAAGAATGTTCATAAATACATTACAATTATTTGGTGTGCATAATGCAAGAACAGTTTGCCATCTAGCATCTTTGACAGCACATGGTGCGTTTGGAAAGTCTCTAAGTAGGTGTAATACAACATTTGGATTTGTGATTTGTGGATTCAATACTGGTGATTTGGTTGCTGATGTGATAATAGTAAAAATCCCAATTACTGTCATAGCAGCATCGTTAAGAGAAGTAGGATATGGAACTTGACCAATTGCATTTGCAAGAAAATTAACAAAGTTTTGCTGAAGGAGAACGTTTTGAAGGTAAACGGTCGCTTTGGAACCGTTTGTAAAAATGTTATTGAAGAAATCGATAGTGTCTGGCTCTGCGCTAAAGTTTAAGAGTGTTGGGATATAAGCTGCCGACAAGTCTGTTCCTTCTTTTGAGAATTGTATTATTTTTGATGTAATTTCGATAAAACGAGAAATCATTAAGTTATTAACTTGTCCATACGATTTCGAACAAAACTGTTTTGCAATGGGATGAATTTGATTTTTTGAAACTATTGATTGATAAATTGCCTTCTGATTTATTTGAGGGCTAACTAAAATATCATATGACTTTTGTCCTATCTTGTTCATCAAGGAGAGAGCATTGCTAAGAAGCTGCTGAGAATTTTTTGCAAGACTACGAATTAAAATTAAAACATACTATTCAAAAATAGGCGAAAAATTTGCTTGTATTGCTTTTTCGCAATCAGGCGACGTAACTACGTCCTGTAGTGTTGTAGCTGAGTTCTTGAGGAATTCAGCGAAGTTATCCATTTGATTAAAAGTTAATGAAAGAACGATAGATTGTTTTCAATATAACCGGCCAAATCCTGCATAAAAAGCTGCAAGACTTTTTGCACCAAAAACTCTGCGCAGTCTAAATTCCAATTAATGTATAATACAAAAAAGCACAAATTTATGTACTAATTCTTTACATGTTAACTTATCTTAATTCAACTTGAATTTTTTAAAATTTTAAGTTCAATCTCATTTTATAATTAAAACTTTTCCTCAAGTAAGAAAACCGCATGAAAAAATTGGACATGGAAACATTACTTTAGATAGTTCTATTTATTTATAAAAACAATCCTAATGTATTATCTTCTTTATATGAAGTTTGGTCGATACTTTGGTACTGTGCATCCTCTTTCTTGGATGTTGCAAGTTCCACAATAGTTGCCAGCTTCGATACATTTTTCTAATGAATATCCTTTCATATAATACACCAAAAATCCAGCTTCAAATGAATCGCCAGCTCCGTTTGTATCCACAATTCTTGACATTGGAACGTCTGCAGGTTCTTTTTCGATTGGTTCACATCCACTCATACATCCAATTGTTGGTGATGGACCATTTGTTGCAACTACAATTCTCTTTTGCCCTTCCATAACATCATAATTTGCTATCATTCTCGTTAACTCTTTCAAGCATAAGTTTTCTTCTTTTTCATTTTTGTCAATCAAGCCAAACTTTTTTGATAAGCAAATAATTTCTTCTTTGTTACCAAAAACAACATCCGCGACGCGGAATATTTGTTTTAATGTTGGCCATGTGCTGCAATCGATTGCAGATGGCGATGATAACCCGATTGCAAGTGGTATTTTTCTATGAAGACATTCGATTGCAATCGAAAGTGATATTTTCTCGTTAGATCGAATAAAAAAGTTCGCTAGAATAACAATTTTCGCTTTTCCAAATAGTTCTGCAACTTCTGGAGTATACCAATTATTATAATCAATCATTGATGATGCGCCAAGCGATGTAACAATCGTACGGTAGCTCGCTCCATTTGTGTTACATACTAAAATGGCACAGCATCCTGTGTGGTGATGCGGAATTTCTTGATAAAAGCATTTGACACCACATTGAGTTAGAATTGATTCGAGCACTTCGCGATTAGAGTCGCTACCAACTGAACCAACAATTGCTGTTTCTCCTTCATCTTGCATAAACCATTGAGCCATGGCTAACACATTTTGACACGCACCACCAGGTGTCTTTTGCGTTTTTTCACTTTTGATAATCTCATCAATGAGTTGTTGATAACTTTCATCAACAAGAATTGCATCATCTGTTTTCAAACCCCATTTATTAAGAAAAGACTCATCAACTTCGGCCGTAGCATCAATGAGTGGATTGTCAATGGAAAATATCATCAAAAAAATTAAAATTGTGGTCAGTTAACTTTTTGTGAAGTTCAAATTCTTTGGGGAGTTTAGTCAAAAAGTCAAATGTAGCGGTTTCAATTGAAATATGATTTTGTCACAAGTTTCGATTCAAATTTATGTGATCCTCATAAATGAATTCAATGGCTTTCAAACAGCATATGTCACTTTTTCTCATGGGCTGTTGTGCTGTATTTATATTTCCAAATATAGTTATCATATATATTCAATTATTCCTTATGCGATTAACTAATTGTTTCATCATGCACGATTGACGATTAAATAATGAATTGGGCTTTTGTTGGTTTTGTGGTTTGAAAAAACTTGTTGGTTTAAACATTAATGTTTAAATTCCTTGAAATAATTTCGAATGGACTTGTGTAAAGTTATAATAACATATTCGATTTTTTTCATCAAAGATGAAATTATCAGAAGAAAATTAATTTAAAAAAATCATATTAAATAGCTGAAGGCATTTATTAAATGATATCAGGTCGCTTTAAATCAGTATTTTATAAGTTTACATACTTGAAAGTTATACATTTTCTAATATTAAATTATTGGAAACTGTTTCCTTTTTTTACAACGAATTCAACAACAAATGATCAAAAAGACAATCAAAATCAATGCAACTGCGGCATTTACACAAATTATGATATAAAAAATGCTTAATGGTTTGGATGTTGGATTGATTGGGAGGCATTCATCAACTGATATTCCGATAGAAACCTTTAAATTTCCAAATTCTTTGCTTTGATATGTCGAAAATGTCATAACTTATACGCACATTATTTATGTAAAGTTATATCAATTGATTATATTTCTTTTGAGAATATAAAGACTAAATATATTCAATATTTCACCACAACAACTCAAAACAATTGGAAAAAATTAAAAAAATCATCTATGTTGAATTATTTTTTAAAATATTCAAGCTTCTATGTAAGTCAATTATTATCAAAATTGGATATCTTAAGATGTATATTATATAAATTATATTTTAAATAATTATTATTTTAAAAATTATCTCGTTATTGATATTGTTATTATTTTTTTATTAACTCTTATATATTACAAAAAACTTTTGCGAATTTCTCAATCGAATATAAAAGAAAAAAATAATTTGAATAATTTTTTTGTTTTTACTATGTTCTTGGTACAGATATTTCACACTTATAGTATCGATAATGTAACATTTATTATTTACAATTCTAATGGATTTGAAGAAGCAACTAAAAACAAAGATAATATAACGCACATTATCATCAGAGGCAATGTTAGTGTGATTCCATTAAATGCATTTGCTGGGTGGACTTTACTATTATCCAATGAAATTGGGAATAATGTCATTATAATTAGTGTTAATTCTTTTGAGAGATGTAATTCATTATTGATTGTAGTGATTGCAAAAAATATAACAACAATTGGAAATTACGCATTTTCTTATTGTTCTTCGTTAACAAATATAGAAATTCCATCTTCTGTTACTTCAATTGGAGATTATGCATTTCGATTTTGTTCTAATTTAACTTGCATCTATTATTATGGCGACCAAGAACCAGACTTTGGATCATATGTTTTCGAATACATTTAATCCATCTTTACAATTTGATTTAACATTGATACATACGATTGTATTCATTAATTCATTTTCTATTACAAACACAGTTACTGAAACACTTTTTGTCACAAACACGAATACACTTTCTATGATTGGTCACGAGTATACACAAGTAGACACACAAATTTCTTATTATGATTCAGTGATCACTGAATATTACTCTAATTTCACTTTTTCTTATGATAACATCGAAATAAGTAAAATCGAACAAAATGAAGATAACACTGTAGCAATAGCTGTTGGAATATGTGTTCCTGTCGCAGTGATATTAATTGCAGTTTTAATAGTATTTTTAGTAATTCGTAAAAGAAGTAACAAACAAGTCAGTAGAGAAAGAAGTTATGTTGAAGAAATAGAGAGGCAAAAAGTGATACATTTTTGAATAGTTTACACTCTTTTTTGATAACCGACTGCACCGATACAGGGGAAAAGTGACATTCAGGCGGTTGGGACACTTTTGAGTTCAATTTGAAAAAATTTGTTTAAATATAATTCAAAATAATTCGAATGCATTCAAAATTCAGAGAAAAAAATTTATGCTTTGAATTTGTTAGTTATGATATGACCATTTAAGCAATCAAAAAAGGTGACGTGAAATTCCATATTCGAGAAATAAGCTAATCCATATAACTATGAATTTGTTGGTGAAAATATATAAAATCGTTCATGCAAACATAGCCAATCATCGTTTTGGGAAAACCAAAATTATCCAAATAATAAAATTTTATTTATCAACAATATTTCACACATCGGAATTTAACACTTCGAACATTTTCTCGAAGTATTCGTGCGGCCTCATTTCGTTTTCCTTCCTCACGACTCTATCCGCGATTATTGCTGTTGATCGCACCAAATATCCAAGTTCCTTTGGCCCGACGATTGAATCCGGCGGTAATGGGAAGAAGTTCAACTCTTGGTTCTTTCTTTTAGCCATAACCCGATATAACATATTCGGGTAAGGAAATATGATTATATGCGCATCATTAAATTGTGATGAAATCACAGATGTATCATAACCCGAACAATCCTCACACCATACAATATGCACATGATCATTTCCTATATGTCTTTTCTTTTCGATCTTTTGTTCATCTGTTGGATCATCAGGTAAAAGTGTTGACACATGAAACATCACCTCCATTTGACGGTTAGAATAATAAACGGATTTTCCGTTATATGACAGTTTTCCGTTGTAACGTAAATGTGTCGTCAAGTCGATGAAGCAGCCGATAGAAAACAAAAAGTCCTGAAACCGCTGGGAGCACGTTAACTCCGTATTTGACAAAATTGTTTTTTGATCATATTGATTTTGACCTACATAAAGAACTCCTATTTTAACTTGTTCATATCTTGGCGCGTTCAGGATCGAACTAATTTTTATCTTGAAGAGGGGTGTCTTCTTCAAGCAAAATATATCATCACCACAAAATGTCGAGAAAAATGAACGCGAAGCTTCATTTGAACAAGTTTTAGAAACAAAATTAATTTCGTCATTTACAATGTCATTGCTATCATTGTTAGGAATTAAATCTTTAAATAATTGATCAGAATTAACTATCGGAATATCATTTGTTTGTAATGAATTTATTTCATCGTTTTCATGTATTTGAAATATGTCAATTAATGACTTCAAAAGTTTTTCGTTTTCTTCTTTTTGGAATTCATTTATTTCATTGTTAACGTCAGTGATTGGTAATGTTTTAATGTTTTTATCATTTGTAATGTATTCATTTTCATTAGTTTCGAATTGTTCGACTTTAAATTTCATTGTATTATTTAATGAATTCGTAATAAATTCAAATGAATTTTCTTTATTAAATTTCGTTAATATTAAAATTTTGTTTTTGGTAACAAAATGTAAATCGAATTCGTCCGGATTAATTACATTTGGTAAATAGCGTTTATATATATCAAATGGAATTGCGTCGAAAAATATTTTCATTTCGTTCTCATTTTTCTTATTTTTAAGAATATCGAAAAACATTTTTATGATTTTATCATTAGTATTAACTATTAAATCGAAAATTGATCTTAAAAAAAACTGATCATTTATATTCGGTAAAACATTTCGAACGAAATCTTCATAAAAGTTTGGAAATTTCTTTTGTATTAAAACTTGTAAATCAGACAAAAACAAAATCATTCTTGAAACGTTAATTAAATTTTCATTAATTTTTACATTTGTTATTGAATTTTGTATCCATTCTGTTAATTTGTTTTTATTATTAAATAATTCGATAATGAAAATTGGGACCAAATTTGTAAATGAATAAGTTTCTTCATTTGGTATCTTTTGTATTGCTAATTGTAATGTCTTTTGGAATAAACTTCGATTAATTGGGTCGACTAATAAAAGTGATTTATTTAATATATTATAATCAATTTGAGATGAATCCCATTGTGATACGATTTCATTCAGTTGTGAAGGTATTAAGAAATTACATTCATAATTATATAATGTATATGAAGTAACGTTAAAATTCGAAATTAAATTTTTCGGTATTTTCGATATGTTTAATGTTAATATTATGTTCAAAATTGATATTAATATATACGAATTTGGTGGGAATTTAAGTGTTGTTTGATATGCTAAATTAATAATATAATTATTAGAAGAAGAACTTAAAAATTTTATAATTAATTCGATCCATAAAATCGAGTTTTCATTATCATTTATATAAAAGCCTAAGTTTTCTAATGAATAATTTATTGAATAAAGAATTTGATTATTAATCTTTGTAACAAGAAAATATTTTAACATTGGAATAATAAATCGTTCCCAAATAACAAATTTGTTTTTGATGATATTTAATGGTAATATTCGTTGAATAAAACTTAATGAACAAATAAAATGTCCATAAATTTCAAGTTGGAAATCTTGAGGAAATGAATTCATTAATATACAAGAAAAATTAATGGAAAATTCGAAATCCCAATTTTTGTTATGTAATTCAAGTAAATATATCGAATTCGAATCAATTAATTGTTGTACTTTAATTTTACTTTCATTAAAATATTCAGTTGGTAATACACTTAATAAAGATTTCGGATCATTAAATATTTTTAAATATGTTTCAATTTCTTTATAATCTTCTTTTAATCTTTGTTTCTTAATTTTTAAAGAATTAAAATATTCTTTTACTTGATTAATCTCAAAGTTAAACAACAAAGGTGATAATGTTGTCGACATAATTGAGATGAAGATAATTGATATTGATTTCCAATCTTTATCGAAAATTTCAGTTTGTAATAATAATTTATAACATCGATTATCAACGATTTTTGCATCAAAACAAAATGTTAAATAAAGAATAAATGCTAACGCCGGAAAATATTGTGAAATCTCTTTATATATCGAGCGTAAT
Source organism: Histomonas meleagridis (assembly GCF_020186115.1). Classification (NCBI taxonomy): domain Eukaryota; phylum Parabasalia; order Tritrichomonadida; family Dientamoebidae; genus Histomonas; species Histomonas meleagridis. The sequence goes on from NW_027150924.1 coordinate 45,265, forward strand.
ATTTCATGATAATATTCTTCAAGATTTAATTCTTGTATTGGACCACACCAAATGTTTCGTAATATTGTCGTAAATTGGAAAATCGAATCTTGATTTCGATTATTTTTGTCAAGTAATTTAAACGTAACATATTTAGCAAATAATTGCATAAAGCTGATGATGATTTCAGGTGCAAGCGCCGAAAAAATCGTAAATAATGAAAATGGTTCATAGTTCCGAAAGTTGGTGTTAGCTAAAGGAAACCATAGCGATGTAAACCATTCAAGTAGAGAATCGTTACTGAATTCAGTGTAATGTAAAAGTAAATAAATCAATGAAATTGATTCATTCGGTGAATCTTTTCGTAATAAACATGCTGACCGTGCTGAATGATTCTTAAATAAATGTATGACATCATCAAAAACAGATTTAGGACATTGACCATCTAAACAATTTTTGGGAATAACTTTCCCATCTAACGATATAACTGGATATGGAATAAAAAGGGAAAGAATCACAGAACTAATAACTTCCCACCATAATGATATGATTTGTGGCTTCCGTTTTAAAATATAATTACAAAGAAACCGAAATCGATCAGATAAAATTCGTGACTCTTTTAAGACATCAATATTACACGATGATGAAAGAAATAAACGTTGAATAGCTTCATGCCATAAATGAACATTTGAAGAGTCAAGTAAAAATGTCACAATTTTAACAGATTTTTTCCATATAATATTGTAAAAATCACTGTCGCTAATGAGTAGTGGTGTATGTAACATGGCATCCCTGATTTGTCTTGGCATTCTGGAAAAATCAACTGATAATCGAATTTTATCAAAAATTTTATTTGAACTGACAAGCATCTTTAAAACAGAGAAAGAGGTAACTATTGTGTTTGATAATGAGTGTGATATGGGTTGATTTGTTATTCTTTTTTCATTTATCATAGTATTAAGAAGTTCGATAAAAACTGGAAATTGGTTGCTTATTTTACTGGCTTCTTCTGCTTGGATGTATTTTTTTATCTTAGAACATTGCTGATTTAATTTCTTCTTAGACATCTAAATTTCTAGCTGGAAAACGTTTAAATAAAATCTTGATTAAGATTCATCGAAAATAAGAATTAAAAATGTAAGTAGTTGTGATAAATATGATATAATTCGTAGAATATAAGAGCAAGTAATGAATTTTTTTTTTTTATATATCAAATATAATCATATAATATGATCATTCTCAATAACCAGAAATATTAATAATTCTGATTGGCTTAATGGAGATACCTAATCCTTTTGATAGCTGCGTTTATGATCAAAAAATATTTATAAAGAATTCATTATTTCTCAAAAAAATTTTAATTATAGTTGATATATTATTATTTTTTTCTAATTTTAAAATCGAAAGTCTCCGTAGTCTAATGGTTAGAATAGGAGTTTAACACGCTCTTGACGGCAGTTCGATCCTGCCCGGAGACAATTTTTTTCTTTTATTTAAGATGAGTTTAAACGGTCTCATAAAAAGGTTCTTGGTTTACTAATTCATTTACGATACTTACTCCAAAATGTACCTATGTTTTTTCTAAATATTTATGCAACACATAGTTTCTTTTTTAACTTTTATACAATTTTTATGTTGCAAGATATTAATCAAGAAAAATAATGGCGTTCTTATTGGAATTATTTGAGATTCAGCTGCTCTTATTTTGATCATTGTAGTGCTAAATGGCTAAAAAGTTTTTTATAAGATGGATCTGGAATAAAAATTTCAATATCAATTCAAATCAAAACACAAACCCAATAAACTTTAAGGGGAAAAAAAGTAAAAATTAGATTTAAAAATATATCACCGTAAAATATTTTTATTCCATTAAAATCTTTAAATTTATATATTTGGTTGAACAAAATGTTCTTCAAAATTACCAGCAAATGGATCCTCATTAATATTTTCCATTATAGTTTTATATCGGAAGTAATTACATCAGTTTCTTGATTTTGACTTTCTTCAAAAGTTTCATTTTGTTTTTTATTTCGAATACGAATGAATAATACAATTAAAAGTACGATAATAATAATAACAACAACAACTACGCATATAACTATAATTAATGTTGTGTTTGAATCATTTGTTGGTTCATTGTTTTGTATGAAATTGGAATAATAGCTATAATACGTCGTATATGCAATCATTGTATATTCATAAAAGATAAATATTGTTGGAACATATGAATATGTGGAATTAATATACGTAAATGCTAATGTATTTGTAATAGTAATTTGATATGTTTCTGTTTGTGTTACAGAAAATGAATATGTTAATGTATATGTGTTAGATAAAGTTGTATAAATTGGTGATGTTTCTGTTTGCTTAGTAACATAATTTGATTTAGTAAATGTATTTGATTGTGAATAAGTATCTGATTGTGCATAAGTATCTGATTGTGAATATGTATTCGTGGATGGAAATGTGCGTTCAATAAGAAATGATATCGATGGATTATTCTCATCTGATTTAAATGTATATGAACCTTTTGTTCCTAAAACTTGAAGTGTTTGATTCTTTTCGCCCCATTGATTTATTGTCCATATCTTTGGTTTAATTTCATCCTCAATTAATAATGTTCCTGTAAATTCAATATATTGTGCTTGAACTGGCGAATTACCCCAAAATCCTCCTTCATCAGTTCTTCCTGTTGATGTTCGATCAGAATTCCATTTTTGTTCCGAGTTTTTAATCTTTCCTGCAATAACTAATAATATCTTTGTTGATTCTGTTAAGTTCTTATCGTCTAATGTTACAATTCCAACTGATCCAGTTTCTTTCATTTCTTCATTTAATTTAATATTCAATTTTATTATTTCTAAATCAGAAATTATTGACATTTCGTTATTTCCTATTGACCCTGTTAATGTTTTATATTTCGATGTATTAACTTTAAATAAAGGTTTTTCATTAGGAAAACATCTTTCATTTTTCCAAATAAATTCTTCTGTTATAAAACATCCTTCATTCGATATATTAATTTCACCTCCATTAAAATTATATTCGATTTTACCTGAATTAGTATCACCAATTTCTAATTCAATTTTAGCTGGATAACCAACTTCAATTGGTGAATTTTCTATAATAACATCAAAAATATCTTCAGTTTTTCCATTAATGTTTTCAACTTCATTTTTAGGGATTTTAATATTAAGTGTTTCTTTCGAAATTGAAACATAACCTTTACGAAATGCTAATGTAAAGAATGGCGCAATAGAAAAGTCAAGTGGATTACTTGTCATTTCGAAGAAATGTCGAATAAATCCTTTCGTTGTTTCACTAAAACCATTTTGATCATATACATATTGATATACTGCATCACAATCATAAAATGCTGTTAATGGACCTAATATGAAATATTTTTCATGTAAATATTCACTCGGAAATGGATAATTATATTCGGAGATTGTATAAGGTTTATTTGCACCTTTATATTGTAATATTTCACTCATTGTTCCATATGTTTCTGAATTTAACATAGGCGTATTATCAAGCCAATAATTACTCATGTTATAATATTGACCTTCATCAAAATATGGTCCATCCCAATAACGATGAATATCAATGATATCTGAATTTTCATATTCTCGTGTATAGGATAAAAATGTACCATAAGTACATTGTGAATCAACTATTAATATTTCATTAAATCCTAAAACATTCTTGATATAATTCGTGATGTTTCGTTGCGTATTTTCTTCTGTATCTCGAATAAAGATTCGATAATCTGATTGTGATGGTTTTACCCAATTTTTTCGTGGAATTCCAATCGATTCAAATGAATCATTATCAAATTGAATTTTATTTGCTTCTGTTCCCTTATATATTTTGATATTTCGAAATGTATAAGTTCCAATAAAAGGATAACAAATTATTTTGAAATAAATATTATTCGGTGTTTCAACATTTGATATCGTCGAAATTGGTACATTATATTTTTGTATATCTTTTGTTAATTTAATTTCAATATTACCATAATTGAATAATGTATATGGTTCTCCTTGTTGTTGGAAATTAAAAGAAACTATCATTTCTTCTGATTCATTTTCTGGATTTCCTGATGCTTCTAATTCGATCGTATATTCAGTAAGTGGTTCAATAAAATCATTGATATACATAAATTGAATTTGATTATCCCATTCATATTCGGGTATTTCTTTGACTTCAATAGTATGTGTATCTGTTGCTGAATTATATGTACTTATTGTATTATCATCTCTTTGATATTGATGTGTACAATTTTGAATAAGATTAATACTTCGATCAATATATAAACTATTCCATGTTTCATTAAGTAATAAAAATGATTCATTATAACGAGTACGAAGCCATCGGTGCCATTGTGAAAGAAGTTCCGTTTCAAATACCGTATCTGATAATGCATCAATATAATCATCTTCAATCAGATCAAACATCGAATTTTCATTACTAAGTTCAATGTTTAATATCATCGGATCTTCACCAATATAATATCCCGTATAATTATTATATGATTTAAGAAGATCACGTGCATAATCAAGTTGATATTGAATAAGTGAAGGATAAAATCGATCAAGTGGTTTACCATGTGAAAATATATCTAAAAGTGATTTTAATTCAGGTTCTGGATAATCTCGACTAACATGAAGATTAATATTAGCATATATCCCATTCTCACAAAGACAATAAAGAAAATAATGAAGTTTGTCTAATTGTGTTTCACTTAGTTTAGATTCTTCATTTGATTCCCATATATCACTATTATCCATATGATGAAAACGAACAAGATTAATCCCAAGTTGCGCCATGCGTTTGGCAATTAATGGTGATTTTGACTTGTCTGGAAACGCTGATTCATATCCAATATTTACACCAAAAAATCGAATCCTTTCACCGTTGGGCTTCGTAAAATGTCCATTTTGAATTGTAATTTTTTGATCTGCTTTTTCATTAAGATAAGAAAGATCAATTGATGAGTTATTTGAAAAATTGATAAACTCATTTACAAATGGAAACCATAAATTCCCTTCATCGTCTGATTCGAGAGAATATGCATTTAAAATGAAGAATTGGAGAAACATACGATCACAAAAATTCTGGTCGATCTGGGTCGTACTGAATAATTGAATTGTCACCTAACAACTTTTTAAGGTAAGTTAAAATTTTTTGTATGGGATCCAATTGAATGATGTTTATTTTAGGAACGTTATGGAATTTAAAAAACTTCTGCAGAAGCTTCCTTTCAATTATTTCGCATATTAAAGAGGACATTCATGAGCACTACCATTCCTCGATCGTTTTTTTATTTTTACGATAGGAGACTTTGAAAAAAAAATTTCATCGAAACCCACAAAAAGTGACATTATAACGATCACCCATCTTCAAAAAGTTGCGCAAAAAACCGATTTTATCAACTTGCAATTTTCGACCGTTTATTTAATTGAGCTCCCTTTCTAAAAGCAATTTAACAATTTCTGTATGACCTTTTGAAGATACATACACAAGTGCCATATTAAATATTTAAAATAATTATCAAATATTATTTTGAAATATCAAATTATTAAGAAACATTTTAAATAAATCAAATAAATATCTTTTGCATGAATATTAATTCCTTTTTGCTTTAAAATGTATGAAACAAGTTCAATATTCCCTGAAAATGAAGCAAAAACTAAAATATCTTCTGGAATTTGATTGTTTTTAAGGAAATATTTTACAAGAAAATGTTTCCAATTTTTGCTGTTTCATTCATGATAATTTCATTAATTTTCATTCCTTCTTTTTCCAAATATGTAAAAATTTCATAATTAAAATATGAACCACATTTTTCTCCTAATTCGTCTAATTGATTAATATCTTCAATTTTATTTTCACAAAGATATTTAAAGATATCATTTCGATGAAACATAATTGCTGATTTATATGCATCTTCAAATGATGAATGATTTTGTTCACATATATGAATGATTTCTTCATTTCCACCTGCAATTGCATATTTACCTGTATCTTCTACATTTGCACCATTCATAAGTAAATATTTAAAACATTTAACTGAAGAAAAAAATACTGCATAATCAATTAATGTAACATCCCGATAATTAATAAATGAACATCTTTTATAAAGTGATGGTTTAATTTTCTGATTAAAATCGAATTCATTTTGTGATGATATTTTTTGATGTTTTTCGATTTCATCATTTCGAATTCTTTTCGCAATTTCATTCGGATTATTTCCTTCTTTAATTAATTTCTTATGAACTTCAATTTGAACCAAAATCATTCTTTATAGTTCTTCATAAACGATATTTTCTTGATCATATAAATATTTATATCTATCTAATTTATCTTGATTAATATGAACAAAAACATCAAATAATAAAATCTTTGTGAAAAGAAATTTGCTTTACATGAAAAGATGCGGAAGGAGCTCATCAAACAACAATAACATTCAGTTTTATAATGATATCTTATCGCATGCGTAATTTATTCAATAAATTTTATAGCAAATAATTTTGAAAATTTGTAAATAGAATTTTTATATGCAAAATATTTTTATGAGAACAACTATGGTTAATATTAACTCTACAATTTCAATACGGAATTAAACTACGTACCATCGAAACATAATGAGCTATTGGCTGCTACTTTATAATTTTTTTTCCATTTTTTGAAATTTTTAAATGTTTTAAAAAGATGATAGATTTGCATATACTTAATGCAAACTATGATAAAATCATAAAAATTCGAAAATTATAAAAACTTTATTTATTATATGTTTATTATATATACAATAAAAATAGTGATTTTCATATAAACGTGTTTTTTCAAAATATTGAGAAAATGGATCTTTTTCAATAAGAGATAAAATAAAAACATTATTAGTGGTGATATTGTATTGACTACATTTACATTTTAATGATATTTTTTTTAAATTAAACTTGATATTTGTCACTGAAAAGATCCTTATTCATTATTACAAAAATGCATTTCTTCATTAATAACATATAATTTCAAATTTAAAGATACAAAAAAAAAATATTGAAAATTTTCAATGAATAATCTTTAAGCTTTTTAAAAATAATTGAGTAAAATCTGATCGTTTTCACGACAATCATTAATACTGTAAACTATTCAAAAAATTCTATGTAAATTTGTTCGGCCATATTTTGATTGTATTTTCTATGCTTATTTGTTTGGCTATTTTTTTTGAATGCATTTGAAAAAAATTCCAAAATTGCTTCATTTTAATTTATGTTCGGTTTATTTGGAGATCCTTTCTTTGGATACAGTCCATTCCATCGTTTTGGATTAAGTAGTCATGATTTCCACATATTAAATCAACTCCAAGATTTATTTGAAGATTCTTCTGATGATGAAGAGTCAACCGAAGAGAAACCAAAATCTAAATCCAGTGATAAAGAAGAGAAATCAAATGGAAACAATTCCAAATCATATCAAAAATTTTCACAAATTCGAAGTTCATATTTTAATGGCCCAAGTCTTATTGAGGAAACTAGAGAACGTACTTGTGATGGCTCAACAGGATCAGTCAAGGAAACGACCACAAGAAGGATTGGCGATAAATGGTGCACTATTGAAGAAGAAACAAATAAAAATGGAGAAAAAGTAACACGGGAAAAGTGGCACAATGTTGCTGAAAACGAAGTTGAAAAGTTTAAATCGAAATGGGAAAAGCATCGTGGTCAATTTGGGTTTGAACATTTGAGTCTTACTGGACCAAATGATAATAAGAAAGAAGAAAAAGATCAAGATCAATAAAAAAGCAATAAATATAATAAATAATTAAATGTTTAAAAATTTTATTTAAAAAATTTAAAATTGTGCTTATTTTCATGTCAATCTTTTACCATGTTAAAAAAGTGAGTTCAAAAAAATGATTTTCCACAATTGGGGTGCCCTCGATTTGAACTGTAATTGTCTTCCACTTTTGATAAGTTTCACATTACAAAAATATAAGAAAAAGTTATATTTGTAATTCTATCGGTTTTTTGTTCAAGCAATAAAATAACCGCCTTTCTGACTTTGTTAACTCTATAATGCCTGTACTCTTGTGTTTTATTACCATTGCTTTCAGCACAATTCCAGATGATAGTGAAATAACCTATCTTGGCACATATCATCTCCTCAACACAGGTGACAAGAATGGAATTGATGGCGAAGACATTAACGTCAAACCTGCATGGTTGAAAGGTTATACAGGCAAAGGAACCAAAATATCCATTTATGACATGGGATCACTATATACTCATGAAGATCTCATCGACAATTTTGATTTTAATCAAACGTGGAACATTCACACACAAACAAGAGAACCAATATCCTTTGATAATACTCATGGCACATGCACTTCAGCACTTGCTTCTGCATCCAACAATGGGAAAGGTAGTGTTGGTGTTGCCTATGATTCAAAATGGTCCATGATTGTCGACATGGAAAACATTTCCACAGGTATAAAGAACCTCACTGCCATCCTAGAGCTCTATGGGCTGACTACATATGACATCCGTTCCATGTCACTCGCAATGCTTGGTATCAAAAAGAACGGAAACGATTATATGGTACCATTTATTGACTTTGACGAAGTCTCCACTTTCTTTGATGATTCCACTCACAAGCGCAACGGCCTTGGCCAACTTTTCTTCCATGCAGCCGGTAATCTTGGGCATGTTGGGGAAGATGCGAACATTGATTTCTTAGGCGGGGTTCGCCAAGTTATGCATATGGGAGCATCTTCCCGCCGCGGCCAACCAATTGGCTATTCTGAGATTGGCTGCATCTTTGCGAACACTCCATCAAGCGGCAGCGAGGTCACAATGAATCCCTTTCGGTATGATCCCTCCATTTACACTGCTAGTTGTAAAGATAAAAATTCGTATGGCGATTTCGGTGGAACATCAGCAGCAGCACCGATTGCGTCAGGTATTGCTGCATTAGTTCTTGAAGCGAATCCTAATCTTACGTGGCGTGATGTCCAATATATATTAGCACTCACAGCAACAATTAATGATCCGAAGCATCCGATGTGGCTTAAAAACGCTGCCGGATACAATTATCATTATACGCAAGGATTCGGAAGACTTGATGCTGCACTTGCGACACATGTTGCTTCGAATTGGACAAATGTTGCTCCTGAAGTACATGTAACATCGAAAAGCGTCAATAATGAATATAATATTCCAAAAGTATTTGATGATTTTGCTGAAATCGAACTTGAAGTTCCTTCAGGTGTCCAATTCACAGAGTTTATCAGCTTCAAGTTTGGAATAACTCGAAAAACATTAGCGAATTACCATTTCATTCTTACATCGCCACAAGGAACAAAATACAAATTATTGTTCCCGGCGCCTGTGTTTAAGGCAAAGCCAGATATTGCATTCTATCCAAGTGACCACATGCGAATTGGATGTCGTGCTTTCTTCGGTGAGAATCCAACTGGAATTTGGAAGCTGAAGTTTAAGACCGAGTCATATTATGTCGGCGATAAGTTATTACATCCACGAATCGAAGTTTGGGGTAATGCTGAAAAGCCTAATCTCCCTTTAATCGAGCGTAGAAAGGCAGCAGAAGATACATTTGTTAAGTATCCAGAGAGCTCAACACGAGCCGAGGAAGCAATCACTGTCGAAAACGCTGTTTGCGGTGAAACAATGAAAATTTCACTCGCTCTAAATGAATCACGTGGAGAAATTAATGAAAAAAATCCAATTCCAATTGTTTTATTCGATGGTACAAAGACATTTAATCTCGCAACATTGACCTCTAACCCTTATTCAATGCCTGCTCCTTGCGTGTTTGCTGATAACTCAAGTTATACTTTGATTGCTCATATTCATGATGCTGATACTTCTATTGTTGATTATGTATCGACAAAAGTGACATTCAGGAACGTTAAGGAGCCAAACGTTCTCCTCAAACCGAAACCGTACGATGTGGTGAACGTTAACGACGGTTTGGACTTGTTATGGACAAATAATTATACGAAACTTAAGTACGGATTATATAACGAAAAGGTTTCTGTTGACGTGATTGATATTGAAACAAATGAAATTATCTCAAGCCAAAATTTCTTGGTTGGACCTGATTCCGGTGGATTACATGTTCCATTAGAAAAGGAATGTTTGAAGTGCGTTGTAACTATTACACCAGTGTATGAAGCTGAAGAAAATGCGTGCGCTTCGTTTATTGCGCCATTTAGTGCTGTGAACCAATCGAAAGCACCTGGAAAGTTCCCACTGAACTTAAACGTAAATGGAAAATGCGGTGTGCCAAATGGAATTGTAGTTGATGAAAATACATCAAAGAAATGGGTGATCCCTGTTGTTGTGGTCGTTGTTGTTTTAGTATGTGTTGTGGTTGTTGTTACTATAGTGTGCTTATGCAAAAAGAAAAATTCAAACAAAAGAGAAATATTGAGCAAAGAAATCGATTTAGTATAGTAAAAAATATAGTTATGTGATGTTGAAGATCTTTGATTTATTTAATGAGTTTGTAAATAATTTATAAATTTGTGGAAATTAAGAGTTGTTAAAAGGAATTAATTTATAATTATGCATAATCTTGAAATACAGAAATAGAACAGACCATAGTTGGTAAGCGCGACGTTTGCTATGGATTTATTTGTTTAATAAGTAGTTTGCCATGATAATGATAATATTTTTTTATAAGTTGAATAAGGTTTATAGGATTAAATTTGTTGTTTGTTGTTTGGTTTTGAGAATTCGATTAAAATTTGTGTGGATGAATTAAAATTTATATTGGGATTACTTCCGTGAATAAAAGTAGATTCTCACTTGCTAAAACACTTACCAGAATGGTTTCCACCGTAATCACAAAATGTTGTTTCAAAATAAAATTGCATTTTTTTTCTTCCTTTTAAAAACATAACAAAAATTAATATTCCATGTGATTTTAGATTACCTTTTTAGAGTGGATTTTTGCGGTCATAACCATTTTTCGGGCAAACTCTTGGAAATGTCCATTCAGAAATTTTGTAATTACTTTTTCTAGCTTGCACACTTAAAATATCCAAAAACATTTCAATCAAAACTACTTTGTCTATATAGATTTAAACTTATAAAATATATTTGCACATATGTAAAAATTTATATTATCATTGGTTTTCAGAAATGAGGAAAAATAAATTGTGCAATTTTCTCAAATATTTTCAATTTAGAGAAAAGGTGAATTAATTGTAAAATTACATACTAACGAGTATTTCCGTACAATAGTACTTAAAGTTGTTTCTAAAAATTTAAAGATGAATTTTATATTAGAGATATTTTTTTAATCAATTTGTATAATTCTAATTTTATTATATTTTAAAAAAAATTTCTAATAGCTATTAGATTGATTTCGAAATCGAATTTGAATGAAAGCACGAGTAAAAATCATTCAAATTGCTCTTATCGTTACCATAAACAGTTAACATGGATATATTTAATTAAATAATATAATCTAGAAACATCAAGATTTTAGTAACTTAATATAATAAAATGAAACATTTTTCAATATTCCGAGGGAATTTTTATAGGAGAAAAGAAAAGATTAAAAAATTTAATGATTAAAACAGTATTTTCCCAGGAAAAAGTTGTCACCATATCGAAAATTATGTAACAAATTTGTTACATGATTAATGAGTTCGAAAAATTCTGATTTCATTCAAAAGAAAAATAGAAAGGAATAAAGTGCATAAATTCGAGACACTTTTCAAATATAAATAACGTATTTTTCGAGGCAAGCATTCGGTCAGCGTTTATTCGGGGCCACCCCGGCAGAGTTTTTTAAAATTAATATGTCTTATCAAATGACCAATGTTTTTTCGTCCGTAAACTATTCAATTTTTACAGAAAATGTTTATAGTTGTCAGTTGATATTTTCACTTCATTTTTCATTTGTATTCAACATGATCCTATTGCTTTTCATTCATTCATTAAGTTCCTCATTTGATACTGGCACAGGTATTTTTAATTTGGATAGTTATGATACCACTGATAATCAGTATCATAATGATCCAAATTTGAGATCTCAGGTAACTACTTTAGTCATTTAAAGTGGAGTCACAACAATTAAGGGAAATTCTTTTGAAAATTGGGGATGTACAAGTGTTGAAATAGAAGAAGGAGTCACAACAATTTCAGAATATGCCTTAATGAATTGCAAATCACTTCAAACCATTTATATCCCTAATGGCTTAACACAAATTGACTTTAAGGCTTTTTTTGGTTGCATAAGTCAAACATCTTTCTCTGTGAGTCCTGATAATCAATATCTGACAGTTAATGATGGAGTACTTTATAATAAGAACTTAGAAACATTATATAGTTATCCAAAAGGTAAAACAGACGCATCATTTACAATTCCTTCATCTGTAACAGGTTTACAAATCTATTCATTTTATAAATGCACTGACTTAGGGAATGTGATAATGACTGATTCTATTGCTTTTGGTTCTTATGTTTTTGCTTTCAGCACAGCATTGAAAAGTGTATCTTTTTCAAGTTCTTTATTCTCTATTTCTGAAGGCTTGTTCTAAGGATGCATATCACTTCAATCGATAAATATTCCAAAATGTAGAACAATCATGAACAATGTTTTTCTTGATTGTACAGGCTGAGAAACAGCAGTTATTGTATGTGATTATTACATTTACCAAGGTTCATTTACACGTTGTTCAAGTTTGAAAACAGTTACACTTCCAGATAGTTTAACTACAATAGGAGCAAGTGCATTTCTAGAATGTTCATCATTAGAAACAGTTGAGATTGGATCATATGTTAAGGAAATTGGAAATGATGCATTTAGTGGATGCACGAATCTTAAATGCATATATTATAATGGTTAAGCTGAACCAAGTAAAATGGGAACTAATGTTTTTGCAGGTGTTACTGCTGATTATGTTATAGTAATAGTTACATATACAGGTTCAACATTTGGAGGATTAAGCACTCTTATAGGCACATTTGAGGATTGTATACCAGCAACGCCATCAGAGTCTCCAACAGAATACCCATCACCAACAGACTCAGCAACAGAATCAACAGAAAATAATGGAAGCAAAACATATGTAATGTCCGCTGTATTAATGATCGTAATGAGAGATTTCTGTGAAAATTTATGGTATATGGCAAATGATTAATAATACTCAAGCAATATTTGATGAAAATTTCATTATGCGAAAGAGAAACAACAAAAAAATGAAATTGGAAATTATTTAAATTATTTTCTACAGCACTTATTTTTGGCATCTTCAAAAGGCCATACAGAAATAGTTAAATTACTTCATCATGTCGAAATTGTTAAATTAATTCGTGAAAAATCGCCAAGTAAATGTACGTTTTGTAAATTTACATGAAAAGGTGTCGGTCTTTAAAAAACATAAAGATGATTTCAAAGTATAAACTGGTTGTAAAAAACATCGATTCCTTTGCATAAAAATAAGTTACAAATATGATATTTCAGTAAGAAATAAGATTTTGGCGAACTCTGAAAAAAAAAATAAATCAACCCAGATGCTACTGATTTTTTACCAATCGGAGAAAACACAGAAGAAACATGTTTCATTTAATCCGTGTGAGTATGCTTTAATTAGTTTCAGTTGAGGCTATTATAGTTGTTGATTCTACAAGTACTTGTTCTATTGAATTGGTAAATTCACATGACTGTTAAATTTTGAATGCTACTGATTTTTTACAACCACATTTTTTTGAATGCATGAACCGTTTTTTATGGTTTTCCCACAACAAAAGTCCCAACTTTTCACTTCACAAACATGCTCTTGAAACGAAAAAACATAAAAAAAACGACTTATTTAATTGAAATTTAAATGTGTCGTATTTAGATTGGAACATTCAAATTTCAATGCAAAATTGTGAGCATAAAAGTCATTTGTTTTTATGGGAAATCGTGTCAGCAGAATTACTTTCAAAAAAGATAAGCTTACAAGAAAAATGGTTGATGATTTATAGAAATCAACCCATTTTACAGCAGATGAAATCAGAATTTTTTATTCGAAATTTAAAGACCTTATAAAAGAATATAAGCATAATCCTGGAATCAAAATGAACAGCTTTAAAGATATTTTTGGCATCTCAAGTAGGGAATTAGCTGAACTTACCTTTTCGGGATTTGATCTTAATGGTGACGGTGTTATTGATTTTAATGAATTTATTCATGGATTTTCATCAATTTGCGAAAGAGCACCTCAAGTGGAAAGATTGAAATTTGGTTTCAATATGTTTGATCTTGACAAAGATGGTTTTATAAAAACAAGTGATCTCAAAGAAATCATGCAACTCATCGCAAGTCAAAAAATGTCGTACCTTCCTTCTGATCAAATCGAAGTTTTGGTTGAAACAGCAATCCAAAACTTTGATCCTGATCAGAAAGGAACTATTGATTTCGATACATTTAAAATTAATGTTTCAAAGTATACATTTTTATCTAATATCGGTAGTGTTGATTTAAATAAATACTTATCAAATGATCCAAAGAAGTAACTTCAGTTTTGGAAAAATTATTTTATTATTGAATAAAAATATTTTCCATTGGAATTTGTTCTTTTTTAAAATGATAGTAAGAGTGTTTAAATATATAATAAACAAATTAAATCTTTTACTCAATTTTTAAAAATATTACAAATAAAAGCTGAATGAAATTGTAAGAAAACACATTTTTTTTTAGTAGAAGACGTGATAAAATATATAATGCGAAAGGGTAAATAAGTATTAAACTAAATTTAAAAAGTGTTTAAGAAGAAAGTATGATCAAGCATGCAGTTTGATATTCGACAAAACCAACACTTGATCTTAATGCAGGGAGATACATTTCATTAGACAAATCAGATAAATTTGAAAATTTCAACTTTATCGAAATTAATTTCTTTTGTGATAGGTATATAAAAAATATTCTAAAAATTTGGTTGATGGAACAGCGATTAGTTATATAAGTGCAAATTGTTGGAATGTTATAAATTCATATATCGTTACCTCAAAGAACTCAATCAGTTCTGAATCTTCCAATGAATCGAACCAGCTGTCTAATTTTCAAAGATAGTTAAAAATAGCTTTTACAATACAATAAGCACAAACTTAAATGTAGTAAAATGAACCATGTAACAGTGTATTTAGATCCAACGATTAAGAACAAGATATTTTCATTGCAAAGACATTCGAAAGAAAGTGGACTGGATTCAGCTAGGCCTTTGGCAGGAATTGGATTTTATTGGAAACATTTGTATCGTTCACTTAAACGTCTTCTATGTAGAATTATGTCTGCTGCATTCGAGACAAATTTTGGCTGCCCTAGCCAAAAACAGTCAATCCAGATCAACATGCATCCAACACTTGGGAAAAACGAGGCATGGTATTTCAGGGATGATACAAATTGTGTAAATGGTCCTTTCGAACCTCAAACACTCCAACTTTGGGAAAAATGCGGCTTAATTTCTATGGATACACCCGTTTTTGAATCAACAACAAGTCAGCCGATCCTTCTTTCAGAGTTAATTTCAAACAAAAATTTACCTGATATAAAGCTAAAAGAAGGAGAACAATGGACTGTATTTTCTGAATCAAAAATGCCTTTTAGTGCTCTTAAAAATCGTCTAAATAAATGTTTATCATCACGACATCAAGTAACCGATCTCAAGTTTTTCAATATTGTAACACCAGCTCAATCTGCATTAAATAATAGGTGTGTAGAGTTTGAAGAATTTTTAGAACAAATGGGTGAAATTCCAAAAGAAATCAAAGATTTAAATCTTAATAAGTTTGCTGAGCCTTTTGCATACTGGACATACAAAACAATTTTAGCGTTTAACAAAGATGTTACGTATCAAGAGATAAAACAATTGATCATTGAAACAGATCCATCAAAATCTAAACAATTTATTTTTTCGAAAATCCCACAGGAAAAGGACGCGCTGAAGGTATTTAATACGTACAATCAATGGAGGATATTTATTCCAGTATTCGAAGAAGATCAGAAATAATTTGAAATCTAATATAATTAATTGTAAATATTTAATAAACAAAAAAGCTTAAATATCATGTTGTAACTGAAAAAAGAAAGATATTTTTTGTTTATGAAGATTATTTTCAAAAATAAAAATTTTTACATATATTCCAAACAAACAAAATAAAAACTGATCAAATATGGTCCTCAAACTGGGTTTGCAGGAAGTTTGCTAATTTTGTTTTCACTTCATTTGCTATATTTTCTGGGAAGATTTCACGAGCTTTAGCAGCAACATGATCATAGAGAATATCGGGTGTTATGTTATCTATTCCAATATCTGTAATTAACTGATGACAGATTTGTTTGATTTGTTCTTTCCATTCTTGAATTTCTGAACTTTGATTTAAATAAGCACGTATTCTTTTTGACTCGCCTCTACTTTCTAGAGCTGCTTCAACTTCTGCTCTGACTTCGGAATCTGGAACATTTTCCCATTTAATGCTGGTCATAACAAACTGTCACTTTTATGTAAACAAAAAAATTCATGAAAGAAGTTTTTAGTAAAAGACAATGATTTATGCATGTATCATGCCATTTTTTTTGATGTGTGTTAGGAATTGATATATTTATTCTAAAAAGAGAAAAAAATTGATATATAAATAAATTTTTCATTTTTTAGAATTTAAAATTGCTTTTAACGAAGTACATTAACATTAGGCATTAATAGCTTCTATTATATAGGAATTTAGTCTTTGTAAAAATGATATAAAAAAGAAATTTTTATATTTTTAGATGATGGTGATTAAATGTAAAGTATTCAATTCGACGCTTGTCATATCCAAATGTTCAAGACAATGACAGAAGAACACAAAACATTACAACAACAAAAAAGGCAACAGATGAAAGAACTTGAAAATCGAATTGTCAATGAATCAATCCCCACTCTTAGTGATGCAATTTTTTCAGAATTAAATGAAGGATCTACTAAAATTGTAGAAAACCAAAAAGAAATTGATCAAAGATGCAGAGCAGTTAAAGCAGAATGGCAGAATTTCAATAATGAATTAGGAAAATGGGCACAATTGATAGATAACCTTGACCGAGAAATCAAACAGATTGGAGATGTTCGTTCCTGGTCTCAACAAATACAAACAGAGGTTGAAGCTATTATTCAGCAACTTTCTAATAAGAATCAATCTTGAAATAAATTTCTTTAATAATTAATTATTTGCGTTTTCAAGAAATTGAGTTTTTTCTTTACATAGGTTCAATGTAGGGGTAATTTTTTATTGATCTATCAAATATTGTAAAGATTTACTTATTTTATTATTTTCCATTTTAGCATCATATCTTTTTATTGTAATTTTATAATCTTTCAATAATCATTATAAAATACACAAATACATTTATAACATTTTATCATCAATGAATATTGTATCTTATCTTTTTCGTTCAATATGTTTGCAATGTATTAAGCTCTATATCAAACGAATCACCCCAATAATTTGTGTGATTTTTGAATTCTTCGTAACAATCAGCCGGTATACGGTATAGCAATTAACTCTCAAGATAATTCCCTACTACAATGCCATCATTATTTTAGAAGCATGAGGATTTATTTAAATTGATTTTTCCACTTGGATTAAAAATGTATAATCATGATATGTATCTGCTTTTATCTTTCATTGTAATTGCATTATCGTTTTCGATATAAGAAACTCGTGTTTTAACAAATTCATGTACATCTTTCGTTTATGAAACATTTAATAGAGCTTGTACCCATTCAAAATTTTCAATTTCTGGAATGATGTAGATGTATTTGTTAAATTAAACCATTAATTGTTAAGATATGGATTTTCTTCTTGAGCTTTAATATATTTGCTCCTAAGTATAAAAAATAAACAAGAAAAGTATAGGAAAACAATGATGAAAAGTATAATTGGAAATGATGAAGCTCTTCTTGTTTTCTTGATTAAATCTGAAAACTGTTTTGGATATTCCATCTTCTGGAGAATCATATGGTGGTAGAACTGTATTTAAACCAATTCATATTTTATTTCTTCATCATTATAAATGAAGTTGTTTCATATAATAAATTCATTTTCCATATGGAAAATGTCGGCGCATCAAATAATACAATTCCTTCTATGTTTCCAAAGGACAAATAAATAATTTCAAAATAGAATGTAATTGGTTTGAATGTGTTGAATGTTTAAATTGGTGAAACAGTTTACAATAAATTCATTCTATAGTTATATAGAAAATATATTTTCTATAAGGTAACCTTCTTTTGAATCATTCTGCCACTAAAAAAAAAAAAAAAAAAAAAAACGAAAATTTCTTAAAAAAATCTTAGTAGTGAAATAATAAAATTTTCTAGTTAGGCTACAAATTTTTTTAAATCTTATAAGTGTTATGACAAAAATATAATAAATTTTCCATATTTATTTGATTCAAATATGATATTATGATCACTATTAGAAAATCACAATTAGAGAACACCAAAAAAACACTTTTTCATGTGTAAATACACAATATTTTCAATGAGTTTATTGAATTTATTTTTCTGAAACTTTTCTTAAACATCACTTTGATAATATATTTTAATAAAGAGTGGAATCCTGTAAGATGTCCAATGACAATTCGATTAGAAATGCTGTCCTCTATATTTAAAAAACACTAAATTCATCATAGTCTTTATTTTTGACATTTTACTTAACCTTTATAAAACTTTTGAAAAAGTCGAATCTTTCTGAGTTTATATTAGATGTAAATTGAAATTGAAACGAAATATATTTTGCCGGATCAAACCAAACAAAGCTCACAGAAAACATCCAAACAAATAATGTTTTTACTTTTTTTAATATACAAATCATATGGAAACATACAAAAGACATACAATATTGGCACTGAGCAAGTTCTTCTTGCTGGTTCGTTAAGGAGTTATCATCGTCCAATTCCATATCACTATTATGATAATGATGTTTTTTGCATGCCACAAGGAATTGAAGGAGAAAAAAAAACTATTGGAGAAATAATTACTGGAGAAAGTATTCATTCAACTCCATATACATTTAAATTAGGAGAAAGGAAATATTTTACTACAGTTTGTACCAAGAAATATGATGAAAAACAAATTTCTTATCTTACAAAGCTTATTGATGATGGGTATTACTTCAATTTTATGTTTGATAATCTTTCATGCTCAACAAATTCAGATAATCACAAATTGATTCCAGGTGTCAGTATTGGTTTTTCCATAAATGGGAAACATTACATCAATTCTGATCTTAGTTTTCTTATTCATTTATCATCATTGACAGGTGAAACCACAATCAATGGTTTTGATGTTATATCCGCCAAGCCAACAATGAAATCCAATACACCAGTTGCTCTTGAAGACGGTGAAGAAATCAGTTACTCTTATTCTATTCTTTTTGACGATTCTATTCCATCAACAGATACAATCAGAAATCAGAGATTCATTAAAAAAGAAATTTCACCAAAACTATGTTACCAAACACTTCTTTCAGTTATTCTTTCTATAGCTATACCTATTCTTATGGTCTCTTGGGTCACTTATACTGAGAATTCTGAAGTTGATACTGATTTCGATGAATACGAAGGATTCGAGTGGAAGCTTATTCATGGTGATGTCTTTCGTTCGCCCAACAATTCTGCGCGTCTCACGACCTTCTTTGGGTGGGGAATTCAGATATTTTTCTCGATAATATTAACCATTATCCAAATCGTCTTACACATTGCTGGCACTCAATTCAGTTCGGTTCTTACGGCGTTTATGAATTCTTTTGTTCTTTCGGCCTTTTTTGCTGGATTTATTTCATCAAAGATGTTCAAGACAATTGGCACCACTGGGTGGAAATCTGTTATACTGAAATCTTCTTTTGGCCTTAGTGGTATTGTTACGCTTATCTTTTTCGCCTTTTCTCTTCGCATGAAAACACTTTCATCATCTGTATCGTTCCCGGTTTCGACGGTTATTATCTACTTTTTCACTGATTCACTTTTCTATTTTATTGGTTCGTTACTTGGTCTTAAATCGAAGCCATTTGAACTTTCGCAAAAAGTAAATCAATTACCACGTCAAATTCCACCATCCAATACTATTTTTAAGCGAAATATAATTATCATTATTGGATCTGCATTTGTATTTTCACTTATATACATCGACGTATCTGTTTTCTTCGAGATCGTATGGAACTACCAAAGCATTTCCATTACAGGTCTTTGCGTTGTTCTCGGAATCATTCTTTGTATTTTGCAATCAATTGATTTGGGAATTATGTTGACATTTTTCTTGCTCTCCAAGGAAGACTACAGATGGTGGTGGCCTTCATTTGCATCTGGAGCTTCTGTTGGAATATATTTTATGTTATACGCAATTGTGTATTGTATCAAAAGTTATGTTCCATTAGATAGCAACTCACTAATGATATACATAGGAATAAACGCCATTTACGCAGGAGCATTGGCATTGGTATGCGGCGCTTTCTCGTTCATTGGATCTTTCTTCTTCATAAAAAGAATATATAATTCCTTAAAAATGGAATAAAACGAAATATTGTACAGATACAGCAGAAATCAATAAACTTATTAAAGAAATTCAATGTTAGAAATTGTTTATTATCATTATATTTATTGGGCGAATATTAGCTCGTTATTCATGTCTTCAAAAAAATGGTGTCAACTGTGCAAAGAATAATGTTTTTATTATTTCTGGATCTCACGAATTTTTTTCATATCAGTTACTATAGGAATAGATATATAATAACACATTTGTTAGGGCACAACTTATGTTATACACAAAAAAGGATGTTTTAGATAAGGATTTTGGAAGAGTTTATTTGTTTGTTTGTTTTCTTATATTTATATTTTCCAAAATTGAACGCATTAACCGTCTCGATAAGACCGATAGAATGACTAAACTGATGTTCGAAAATGGTGACTACTTTTGATCGTTTTTAACAGAAATACCATTCAAAAAGTTGGATTTGGTGTCACCCAACCACCAGATTTTATTGGTGAGGTTAAGTCAAAAAACCATCGGATTTTATGTGAAAAATGATCGTTTCCGCTTGCAACAGAAACGTTAATTCAATGCATGTGAAGCGTTTTTTAACCAGAAACAGAAAATGATCGATTTGTGGGTTTCTTCTGCTGAAAATCTACCAAGCGCTGATCCTAATGGCCTTTCTGACCCATACACAAACGTACAGTCCAAGGCATTCGGAGTTGAATATTTGTTAACAAAAACAGAAATCAAATTCAAAACATTGGATCCAGTATGGGATGGCGACTATTCCAAACCATTACGCATTCCATTTGTTTGTGTCGATGATCTGGATTTAGAAATATATGATTATGACCGTTTTTCCAGTGACGATTATCTTGGAACTGTTAACTCATTTTTCAAAGTTGAAAATAATGATAAAGAACTTAAGCTTCCCGTTAGTGTAAAGAAAGGAACCAAAGGCCCTCCAAGCATAACTATTAAGTATCGTCTTCCAACCCAAAACTTTCCATCAGATCAAAACATCAAAAAATATAATGTTATATATGCTTACCTTACATATTCATCCCCAGTGGCCTCTTCCAAAGGAGTTAGTCCAGTTCAACTTTCTGTATTCAATTATGAAAATTCAGAATTTTGCGTTAAACTTATGCCTTTATCAAACAGCAAACAGCCATTTTTCTACCCTTCAGAAAACGCAGCACATTATGGTCCCACAGGCTATACAAATGTTTACAAGTTTGTTCTTAAGAATATGAAAAAAGCAAATGAAATTTTTGTATTTACGGCCAAATCTTCTGAGTACGAAGGCGATGTATCCCTTCATTTTGTAGCCGCAAATGAGACCAAGAAGAAAAATATGATTATATTCGATTACCAAAATTCCTTTAAGATCATGAAATCATGCACAATTAGCATAACAAAGGACACTACCTCTACATTTCCTGTAAACATGGAACTAAAGAAGGGTGTTATATCATATGTTGATGCAAATGTTTTGAGTTCTCCAAATGATAACATTGAAGAGCTTTTCAAAAACATAGGTCATTCCATTGATGAAAACAAACCATTTTGGCGTCGTCTTACCCTATATCATGGCACAACAGTTTCGTTATCTTCAGCTGTTGATTTCCATCATGTTCAATTTCCGACTTCTATTGCTGTTGGCCTTGGGTGGGATACTGTCACTGATCTTGATGGTTCATGTATCATCTACAAGAAGTTAGATGATGGCAAATTCAAAGACATTGCCAAATGTTGTTATTCGAGCTTGAAAGTTTTGAAAGGCATTGTAAGGCACTCTGGTGATAACCTGACTGGTAAAGGCGATGGCGATGACGAAGTTATCACCATAAAACTTCAAGAACTTCCAGAAGAAGCAAAACTGTTGGCAATAACCGTCACATCGTTTGGGGGTGTCCCGTTTAACCGCATTTCTGGCGGTTTTCTGAGGATAATGGATGCAAGAACTCATTTCGAATTAATGTATTTGCCATTATCAAATCAACAGCAAAAAACGGGTTTAATATTTGCATTTTTGATAAAGGGAGATGATAATGTATGGGATTTGGTCCCATGTTTAAGATATGTCGATGCAAAAACTCCACCAATTGTTAATGAGAAAGTGTTGGAACTGATTAATAATCAAGAACAATTTGAGGAATTAATGAACTTCCAAAATCAATAAGTAAATAATTTTATTTTTTTGAATAATATGTGAACAAGAAATAGAAACTTCGTTCCTTTAAATAATGATAATATTGTCAATGAAATGAAGAAATCAAATTCATTTTTTTATTATTATAATTGTTAAGTATATTGTACTCCACTAAAAATATTTTCTCAATGATAATTTTTTGATATAATTATTTATTGCAATAAATAATAATATTAAAATGAACTCTACAATTAAAAATCATATGTATACAAGGAAATTATTTGATCTCAACTCAGTTATAAAGATTTTTAAATCTGAAAATTTTAAAAACAGAATGATGTTATGTAAATAAAATTCTTTTTATTATATACATTTTTACTTATTTTGGTTGAGATATCTTTGAGTAATTTTAACAACTTTAGAATACTGTTTAGAAGTTGCAACTTGTATAAGTTCTTAATGAAATATAGGGGGTTTAAAAAGTCCTGACCCCACCCCCTTTTTTCGACATCTACTTGATCCATAAAAATGAACTTTATATAAATAAAAACTACAATGAATGAACTCGATGTGTATTTTGTTGTTATTTAAAAATTTTGTACACTTGTTGAATTATAAGTGATTGAATTTTTTCTCCCGACTCAAAAACGCCACTTTTTCCACCACAAAATTTAATGGAAAAGTCGGAGCTCAAAATTGTTGTTAAATATTATCTTCTACAAGGAATGGGATATCGGTCAATTTACAAAGAAATAAATACTGCTCTTCCTGAAACTGATATATCACTTTCAAGCGTTAAACGATGGTGTAAAAAATTTTCTTCAGGTGACCTAAGTTGCAATAATTTACCAAGGAGCGGAAGGCCTACAATTAATGTAGCGGATCAAATTCGAGAAATGCTTGAAGAACAACCATTCTTATCAGCAAAATATATTGCATCAGTTCTAGATCATTTTCCTACTGCTATTAAATCAGTTTTAATTAACGACCTTGGTTTAAAAAAGTATCGAAGAAGGTGGATCCCCCATATGCTATCGGAAGACGATAAGGAAAAAAGGGTTGAGTATCCCAAAGAAATTTTAAAGATATTAATCAAAGCTAGAGAAAACTTTTTTAATACAATTATGACTGGTGACGAGTCGTGGTTCTTTTATGAATATGAACATAAAAAAATGTATGCAGAATCACGTGATATGGTGCCACCGATAGTCTCTAAGAAAATTCTATCCAAAAAAAAAATGTTCACAATTTTCTTCAATGGGACGAAAATGCTTTGCATTGATGCATTACCATCTAATTACAAATTTAATCAGCAATATTTTATTAATTATATAATACCACAATTTCACGAAAATGTTGATCATGACAAAAAACAACCACCTTTAAAAAATATAAAGATTCATATGGATAACTCCCCTATACATAATGGATCACTTGTTGCTAAAAAATTAAAAGAAGAAAAAATTAATAGAATTCCTCACCCACCTCATTCACCAGATCTAAGTCCATGTGATTTTTGGATTCTTGGAATGGCAAAGGAAAACCTAAAGGGTGTGGAGATAAATTCAGAAGAAGATTTAGAAAATGAAATTATACGCATATTCGACGGTGTCACTTTTGAAGAGCTTCAAATGGTGTTTGAAGCATGGATAAAAAGACTTGAATGGGTGATTAAGAATCATGGAGAGTACTACCATAAATAAAAGTTAATTAAAAAAATATATATTTTTTATTCATCGAAAAAAGGGGGTGGGGTCAGAACTTTTTGGACCCCCTATAGTATATTTGAATTCCTTAAAAAGAATTGAAAATTAAGATGAATATACACTATTATAAAATAAGCAAAAAAGCATTTTTTAATTTGACATTATTTTTTTAACTTGATGGGCGTCAAGAAGTAATTTAACTATTTCTGTGTAATCTTCTTCTGATGCACAAATTAGTGCAGTTTTAAGAAAATAAAATAATTTCCAAATATTAAAATAAAATATCATATAATTAAAATTAATTTTAAATTAGACTAACGAATATTTTTGACATTAATATCAATTCTTTTTTGCTCTAGAAGAAGTTTTACTATTGCTGGATAACCATTTGAAGATGCATACATAAGTGCTGTGTTAAGATAACATAATGAATTCCAACAATATTTTTGAAACATTAAACTGATGTTAAAAACTTCAAAGCCAATTGAGTTTAAAAATATAAATGTTTTGAAGTTACTATGTTTTAGGGAGATAATTCCTAAATCTGATAAATCTTTAATTATGTTGTTTTTGTTTTCATAAAGATATTTAAATATATCATTTTTATGGAAAATAATCGCAGTTTCACATGAATCATCAAATGTTGAATGATTTTGTTCACATAAATGAATAATTTCTTCATTTCCGCCTGCAATTGCATATTTACCTGCATTTTCTACTTTTGCACCATTCATAAGTAAATATTTAAAACATTTAACTGATCCAAAAAATGCTGCATAATCAATTAATGTAACATTTTCTTCATTAATAAAAGAATATCTTTCATAAAGTGATGGTTCGATTATTTGATTGTAATCAAAATTTGTTTGTGATGATATTTCTTGAAGTTTTTCGATTTCATCTTTTCGAATTATTTGCGCTATTTCATTCGGATTATGTCCTTCTTTAACATATTTCTTATGAAGTTCCCAATCATTTTTTGAAAGTTCTTCAAAGATCAGAAAAAATTGTTCATAAAATTTATATTTACATTTCTGAATCTCTTCTTTTGTATAATAATTTGCAAAATATAATGATTTCTTTTCTTCAATGAAATCTGGTTGAATGAGTTCATGTTCAATCATTTTTGAAAGTAAATAACATGATTCTTGTGATTTTAACTTAACTAAATAGCTCTTAAAAACATAAAATATTGGATAACTATGAATATTTTTTTCTTTTACTTCAATATGTTTTAAAAAATTTAAGTATATTATTATTTTATATTTTTGTGATATAAATGCACTATAAATTAATATACTAATTAGATAATTAAATGAATAAGGAAAATTATTGTCAAAAAATACAAATGCAGATTGAGATGATGATTGAATATTAGCCTCCGTTAATTTAAAAATAATATTTTCAAGTGTTTGTAGTGGATCTGTGTTCTTTTTTGAATATGATTTTCTTAAGTTAACCATAGGTAATCTTTGGCCCTTGTTTGTTGCTATTTTAGGTTTTAATATGGGTGCTTTTTGATGAGTATTCGAAGGAAATCTGTTAATTGGAGATTTTTTCATACAAAAGTGTCATTTTTTGTATAAAATATGAAAATTCAGAACATCAATTTGAAACAAAAAATTACTCAAACATTCTGCTTATTTTTAGAAAATACAAGAGTAACTCCCAAAAACGCATAAAAGTTAATTTTTATTTTTCCATTATTTGTTTGTATTTCGTTGGAGAGATAAATGCACTCCACATTTCTCCACATATCACTGCTGATTGAATTGCTAATACTAACACCAAACCGATCCCTAGTATTGATAATATCTGCATTTTCAACCATGATAATAATGGTTTGGTCCAATGCAAGTATTTTTTGATTGTTTTTATTTTGATTTAAAATTATAGCACTCTCTGAATTATTATTCTCGCTTTTTGGTATATGAATTGTAATTTTGAATTGCTCACTTTCATCATTATCGGTAAGTTTGTTGTTAATGCCTCTTTGTTTGGTGCAAGGTATCTATTTCAATATTCTTAAATATCTTTTTTTTTTATGTAATTGGAATAATTTGTGAGATTTGTTTTCATACAACTAGAACATACAGAATCATTATAAGTTTCTTTGTGAAGCTTGAAACTTATGACGAAAATGATTTGCTTACACAAAATAATACAACAAAAAACTAATGAAATAATTTAATGGTTTACTTATATCTTAACACAAAATTGAATGTAAAAATACACAAAGTCTTCATGAAAACTGTAAAAATGAAAGGCTTAACAACACTTTAATAATAAACTATTGAATTAAAAGAAGCCGTTAATTCAAATATCGCTAAATATTTATGAATCATTTGAATCAAAAAAATAATCTTATTTTATTATTAAAAGACATCGAGTCAATTGTCTTTGACTTAAATGAAGATAATATTGAGCCAAAAGTTGAAAGTATTATGAATTTATTTGATATTAATTTACCATATTCATATAATTTGATCATTTCACGTTTAATATATAGATCTTTTATAGTTCAAAAGAAAGATATCAGAATATATTTATTATTCATAAATGCAATCAAGTCAAAAGAAGAATCAATTCAAGAAAATTATGATATAATTGAAGTTTTTACACATTTTCTTCTTCAATTAAATTCGCAAGAATCCTTTTATTTTTTAGAAAACATGATTGAAGAAAAATACATTTCTTCTAACGTAATTCAATCAAAAAATACATTATATTTTGCCCATTATTTTACTGAATCTAAAATCAATCAATTGAATATTTTTGAAACACCAGTTTTAAATTTCTTTAAAAATATTGAAGATCTTAAAAAAGACAACTGGAAACTACACAAACAACTTATTAAAGAAGGTATTAATCCTATATCTATCATTAAAGCAATTCGTAACGATGATATTGATAAACTTCAAGAAATATCATCACAAGATGATTTCGATTATAATCAAATTATTGAACCATCAATTTATGAATCGTTTTCTTTTATTAATGATAGTGATGTTTCATTAATTCATTATGCAGCATTTTTCGGATCGATTAAATGTTTTAAATATTTGCTTATGAATGGTTCCAAATTAAATAATGTAAATAAATACGCAGTAGCAGGTGGGAATATAGAGATAATTCATTTATGTGAACAAAATAATTGTAATTTTAAACAAGTTCATGAAATTGCTTTAGAATTTCATAGGAATAATCTCTTTGATTATTTTTATAAGAAAAAAGTGATTAAAGCTAAAGAACTTACTCAATTAGAAATTAAATGTATTAAAAATGATAATTATTCTTTGTTTGTTTCATTATTAGAAAAGAAAAAGTCAAAATTTGATTTAAATATTGTTAATGAAACAGCAACAACAGGTAATATTTTTCTCATGAAATATTTCATGTATGATTATAAACTTCCAAAAAATATTTTAGCTTGTGCATCAGAATCAGGAAATTTAGAGTTAATGAAATTACTTCTTGAACAAAAAGGAATTGATATTAACTATGGAAGCATTTGATTTAATATTTTCGAATTGAAAATTTTTATTTGGAATTTACTTAAATTAATTTATACTCCACTTATAATTGCATCTAAATATGGTCATATTGGATTGGTTAAATTACTTCTTGAACAAGAAGGAATTAATGTTAATGCAATGAATATTTTTTTATTTTGTTTAAAGTATTTTAATATTATATGATGTTTTTTTATTTAATTTGGTGAAACAGCTTTAATTATGGCATCTAAAAATGGTAATATTGAAGTGGAAAAGATACTTTTAGAAAATGATGAGACTGAGATTGATGATAAAGATATTATTTTGTTTTTTTCAAAGTTTATAAAAATATTATATTATTATTTTATACTTCATGTTTTTTTGATTTGTTTGGTAAAAATGCATTAATGGTTGCTTCTGAACATGGGCATATAGAAATAGTTAAATTGCTTCTTGAGCAAAATTTAATTGATATCAATGATCCTGACGTATTTTTTTATTATTTGCTTTCATGATTTCGACTTAATATTTGGAAGTTATTTAAAATATTTCAAACAGCTCTTATTATTGCATCAGAAAAAGGTAATTTAGAGATAGTTAAATTACTTCTAGCGCAAAATGGAATTGATATCAATAAAAAAGATAATTATTTATTTCATTTAAAACTTATTTAAAAATCTTTGGATTTCAAAATCATTTTTAAGATTTATTGTTATGACCTCGAACAGCTCTTATATTAGCATCTTGGTTTGGTTATACAGAAATAGTTAAATTACTTCTTGAACAAGAAGGAATTGATATTAATGCTAAAGATATTTATTTGTTTTATTTTGGATTTATTTTAATAATTCTGTATTTTTAAATAATATTTGGAAATTATTTAAATTATTTAAAACAGCACTTATGAAAGCATCTGAATATGGTCATACAGAAATAGTTAAATTACTTCTTGAACAAGAAGGAATTAATATTAATGCTATAGATATTTATTTGTATTATTTAATATTTATTTTAATAATTTTATATTTGTAAATAATATTTAGAAATTGTTTAAATTATTTTATACAGCACTTATGTTAGCATCTCGATATGGTCATACAGAAATAGTTAAATTACTTCTTGAACAAGAAGGAATTGATATTAATGCTAAAGATAGTATTTATTCTAATAATTTGATATTCCAAAATAATATTTGGAAATTATTTAAATTATTTGAGACAGCACTTATGATTGCATCTAGAAATGGTTATACAGAAATAGTCAAATTATTTCATAAGCACGAATGATTTGCCTCAAAACTCCAAAAATATATGGACTAAATTTAGGTGAATAAACAATTAGATAAAATTGTCTAATATTTAAATATAAGCTAATTAATTTTTAAAGATATTCAAAAGATTTATAAATCAACCATAGTTTGTCAAAACCGGTAATTTATGCGTTCTTCAAATGAACGTTTACCTCAAAAATAAAATAATCAAAAAGACGTATCGTTATCTATAGACATGCACAAGACTCTTTGTGTAATTGGACCATTAAAAGAAATAACAACAGAAAACAAAACAAACAAAGGATCACTTAAATTGTAGTTCAAGATAATTGAACCAAAATTTATTGGAAAATTTTTAGTGATAATAATTCTTATTATCTTAATATTTCTGATGATGAAAAAGAAGATTTTCACGCAAATGAGTTCAATTCTTATGGGTCATTTACAACTTCACATCAGTCATTTGATTTTCTTACTCTTTCTGAAAATCCATTTTCAATAACATTAACTCTCAAAGATTCTTCACAGTCTCGAAATTTTATTTTTACTGGAGACCAATTATTTCTTGTTTCTGTATTTATAGAAAAACTTCTATATTTTGGCATAGGTGTTCCAACTTATGAAAAGCCATACTCTATTCGTTTTTGCGATGGACCCAATGAGCCCAATATCCAATCTTCGCCTGATATTCCAATTGAAGTTTTCGATGTTAATGATTTAAACACCTTATGGATAAATATCCAAACGTTTTATCTTAATTTTTTCAAAGATATCTCAACTCATGATCTCTTACATCATCTTATCCATATTCCATTCTTTCTAACACATATAATAAACTTTTATTTTCCTAAATTAATTCCACCATTTCACAATATTATACACACTCACGTATTACACTTAATGAATTCGAATCTTTTTTCGATAATTCCACAGGTAAACTTAAAGAACCGGAGAAATTTATGAGACGCATTTATTTTTCAGGTGTTGAAACAGAAATCTTATCAAAAGCGCTTCCACTCATTTTATGTCTTTATCCACTTACGAGTACATTCGATGAACGTAATCAAATTGATATTCTTTGCGCCAACGAATTTAACATTATCTTAAATCATCAAATACGTGTGGGTATTACTCATCGGCGAACGTTAGGTGCAACTCTTACACATTCACGTAATTGCAACTCTTACACATTCACGTAATTAGTTGTATGACCTGATTTTACTGTCTCATCGGCGAACGTTAGATGCATGCCAAGTAAGCAAAAGTGGATATTCACCTTCTCGATAGACATTTTTCTGAATGACTTTTTGTGAAGAAAGTAAATTGATAGCATTAAGAAATTTCAGAGACATTCAAAATTCATAATCATCGTTCATTGAAAATTGAATTAATTGAAAAATTGAGAGGTTTCCTCTGAATTGGAAGCCACGCTCTGCATCCCCAGTAAATTTACTTTTTGTGTAAGTCCGTCTTTTATCAAATTTATTTCGAGAATTTTGTAAACACAAATTCTTCTTTAAATTGTTTTATTTGAGGGTTACTATACTCAATTTATTATTTGTAAAACATATGGTCCATTAAATATTTACTAGTTACAGTTCTGGGTTATCATCTGAACTTAATTTCTTTGATTTCTTTCTGACAACAACAATTACAGCAGCCACTATGGCAGCTACTACAACAACAGCCAGCACTATCATTCCGATGATAAATCCGACGCTTTCTGTAACTGGCGTATTTTGCTCGTCAGCATCTTGTCCACCGGTGTTTTGCTCACCGCCACTTGTTGTTGCTTGAGATGTTACAGCTGTTGTTGCTTGAGATGTTATAGTTGTTGTTGCTTGAGATGTTACAGTTGTTGTTCTTTGAGTCGTTATAGCAGTTGTTTCACCTTCTTCTTCATTTAACGGAACTCCATTAATTTTCAGATTTGATTTATTTTCAACATTTTCCCAATTAACGCCATTTAACACATATGAAACTTCAACATTTTCTTTTATGATGTTAACATTTGGCATAGAATTTGTTGAAATTATTATGTTAAATTTATTCACTGTTGGTTGTATTTCAATATCTTCAAAATTATTTCTAATAACTTCAGCTCCATTGATAAGAATCTTATCGTTTTGAAACTCGACTTCGGTTATTTCACAATTTTTGATAATAATTTTCTTTGCTATTGAAAACGATTGAATTTCCTTTAACGATTTTGTATCGGTAATTAAATTGTTTTTGATCGTTAAATTCTTTGGTGTTTTATCGCCAATTAATTTGATTTCTTTTAATTCAAGATCCCATAAATTAACATTATATACGTTCTTGAAGCCTAATGGCAAATGATAAAGTTTTGTTAACGTACGTTCATCATTAATTTCATTTTCATTGATATTGTTTATATATAATGGCGATTCATCTTCTGTTCGAATTAAATGGTTCTTCTTGAGTAAAGTAGCAGGACTAATGTATGGTAAACTTGATTCACCAGGTGAATCTGCGTATCGGGTTAATAATATATTGATTTCGTCACTTTCAATTTGATCACAAAAATTATTAAGTGAGCGTTGATATGTCATTACACTACATTCCTTCGAACACCAATCTTCAGAATTAGAGTAATAACATGAGCAGGCATAGTTGGGGAAGCAATTAATTGCCCAAAATTCATATTCAATTTGATCATTGGAAAATGAAACAGAGACTTTGCAACGTGTCCCAACATCAATTTTTGTCATGTCTTGAATCTCTAAGACAATTTTTTCGGAATCTAAATATATCTGATTTGTGGAAAGAACAGAACCATCACATGTAACAACGCCCGTAGTATCATCAGGGAAAGATACTCCGAATTTAGCTGATAATGAAATACGTGGATAAATTAATCGTAATGGAACTGGTCCTGGAGGTGGATATGCTATATAATCTCGCTTAACAGAATAATTGTATTCAACACCTATTACGGTTTGAGTGGTATAAACATCATAAAAACCAACGGCGCTTTCAGCTAAAGTTGGATAGAATATCCATGAACGATGTCCAACTTCTAAGTTATTTGCACCTTTATCTTGGATAAAGGCATCTATAGAATGCTGTGGAGTAACACTACCTTTGTTAATGTTCGATTGTTGAAGTGCTTTAACACCATCTTCAAGACAACAAAGATCTTTTGCACATGTTATATAATGGCCATACTCATCATTTAGTGACATTGCCATAGATCCTCTTTGAGCTGATATTTGCTTATCAGCTCGATTATAAGTAATAGAAGGAAGACCTACTAAGTTCCGATAAAAATTGGTGCGGCGTTCAGTATCATCGACAGCTACTGGGTTCATAATGCCAAGATCACATGAATTAGGATCAGATGGTGCAATCCATGTCCACCCTGATTGAGCAATGTATTGTGATTTCATCATAGAACACACCTCTTCATCTGTTCTCTTTTGCATTTCCTGAAAATGATCAGGAGTGAAGGCATTAATAAAGGAGAAGAAAGAAAACAAAAACATTGTGAAATTTGCGTTGTTTTGCCTCAATTGTTGTCAGTTCTGTCAAACGATACACTGGAAAACTGTGTAATTCCCTCAAAAAAGTTAGGTTAACAGTTTGCATTTGGTTGTAAAATAAGCACTTTTCGGTCTAATATAGAATTAGGCTCAAAAAGTGGGACTTAATTTAAGGTTGTCTGTAAAGAACTGTGGAGCACTCCAATCTTATTTCACACAAATTTTTCTCAACGAATTATCAATATTTTTAGATTTTGATTATATTAATCTTTAGAACAATGAAGGGTGGTTTGATTATTGCATAAAATATCATTTTTAATGATAGTTGGTAATTACAAAATTTTTGAACTCAAAACTTAAACTTTATCTTAATGATAGATTTCTAAATCTACATTAAGGCGTATCTTCAAATATATTAGAGTTATATTTTAATTTATTTAACTTACCAAAATATTTAATAGTTGTTTGATTTTATACTAATTGATATTGTTTTTTGCAAACCTGACACACAATTTTCCTTAACACTTTATTATCTTCTTGTTTATATATTGAATTTTATATTATTATAATTATATGAAAAATTCTTATAATCATCTAATAATTTGACTGCAAAATTATAAGATTTCTTACTCTGATTGTTTCTCAAAAATGAACATTATACATTGGAGGAAATAATTTTCTATTGGAAAATAATTATTATTCTAAATTACCCAGTTTTTGAATTTTATTTAAAAATACATTAAAAATTATCGAAGAAAATCATTAAAAAAATTTGTTTGAAATTCATATTATATGATTTTTAGAAGATCCTAAAATTCGAGTAATTCTTCTAAGAATTTCAAAATATAAAAAGATATAATCAAATTTTTACGATTCTTCATAAAATTAATGAAAATATTTACATTCAGTTTTGTAGAGAAATTAGAAATATTTGCTAAATTTATATAAATGCATCTATTTCTCTAATGATTTAAATAATATAATATCATCTTGTGCTCATTTCATATAAAATTGATATAAAGTAATTTATAAAATTGATCACATTATAAGAATATTGAAATCAAAATATACATTCTATATGTAAGTTTTATCAATTAATTATATATCTTTTGACAATATGAAGAATAAATATATTTAAAATGGGTTGATAAAAATTCAAAAATTTTAGATTTTAACTTGTTCGAACAAGTATGCAATTTGCGCTCAATCTTTTACATCTCATTATTGACTGTAATGATTGTAAAAAACATAACAACGATTGGAAATTTTGCATTTTGTTATTGTACTTCATTAACAAGTTTTGAAATTCTATCTTCAGTAACAACAATTTGAAATTTTGCATATCAAGACTTATTAGATACAGTAATCACTGAACATTAATAAATTCCACTTTTTCTTATGATAACTTCTTCAAACAATCAAAAATACTATTGTAATCGCTGTTTTAATGGTCTTTTTTGTAATTAGTAAGAGAAATATCAAACAAAACAGTGAAGGAAAATATGATGAAGAAATAGATGCTGATCGATAAAAGAAGCAAAACTAATAATAAACAATAGTTTTCATATCACATTTTTTCCTTAAATATTATTTCACGTATAAACAACATTATGAATGGTTTAAATGTAAATAATATTACATTCAGATGAAAATTCAAAGATCATTCATTTACGTGAACAAAATCATTATCATATGAGATACAAATTATTATAGTTATTACTTCAGCTTAAAATCTAGTACAGTAGATAATGAAAAATTTCATTAAATAAAAATTAGCTAAATAAGAAAACGAAAAGTTTAGTTTATTTAAATAGTTATATCAGTTAAATCTAAAGTATCATCTGAAAGAGAAAATGAAAACAATGTTGTTTGCTTTTTCTGTTGTGTCGTATCAGAATTACTTGAATTGTTGATGTTAGTCTTCTCTTCACAGAAGGCTTTACTAATATCTGGAAATACGACTGATATTGGTTGGAAATTGTGGTCATTTGAATCCGCTTTTTGTATTAATAAAGAACTGTCAATATATCTTTTGTTAAGCCATTCTCGCATAACGGAGGATGGGTATGGCCCAACAATTTGATCCATTGGGTCTTTGTAATTCCAAAATGTCATTGAACTCATATCTGAATCATTTGGTAATAATTCATTGTTTGGGGATTCACCAGACCATCTACGAGAGTTCTTTTGGGACTGCATTTGTGGTCTTCTTGTGGATTGTTTTCCAGAAGGATTTAAATAAATTGTTGAATTTATTTCTGTTTTTGGCGGAGTAAAAGTCATACTCTCTGGTTTTTGTGGCTCATTTTCAAATACATTTTGGTATTTCATCAAATCTGCAGGAGGTGATGTCTTTTTTGAAGATTCATATAAATCAAGGATTTCTTCAATAGTATATTGTAGTTTATCTTTATCACTTGTGTCGGCACTAGAGCTATCACTAGAATCATCTCCATCTCGAAGGGAAGAAAACATGCTCATTATTTGTGTCAGTTCTATTTTCTTTCAATTTAATTGACATAAAAATGTTTATTCGCAAAGCTAAAAAATAATCATTGTTAATAATCTTTCGTTTTTTCAAATTACTGAAACTAACAACACTTATTTCCATTTGATTCTATTGGCTCTAATTCAGTAATAGGTCTAATTCTTTTGGATGTTGAGATTAATTCAGCAACTGTTTGGAATAGCTCATTAATTCCAATTCCTTCTTTAGCAGAAACAAAGACCATTTGTAGGTTGTTTGATTTTGCCCAAGCAAAAGCTTCATCTTTTGGTATTGCAATCGGTAAATCATTTTTATTCCCAACAATAACAATTATACAATCATTAGGTACATTTTGCCTAACTTCATCTAACCAAAATTTCATGTTTTCGAAGCTTGTAGGATCAGATAAATCAAAAACTATTATTGCTGCCGAAGCATTTCTTGAATACATTGGTACCAAACTTCTGTATTTTTCTTGTCCTGCTGTGTCCCATATGTTAATATTAATTTTACCATTTTTTGTTTCTATTGATTTTGTTATGAATGATGCTCCAACTGTTGCTTGATGATCATCAAAGTAAGTGTCCCTATGATATCTCATAACAATACTTGTTTTCCCAACAGCTGAGTCTCCTACAATAATTACTTTGTACTCTGGGGATTTGGTCATTTTTATATTTTTGTCGTTACAAACCGTTTTTCTCCCAGAAAGCAAAAGGGGCGCCCTAATTTTAATTGAATATTCAATTACCCACATCACATCTTCTTTTTATTAATAAAAAACTTTTGTTGGTTAGTTATATTTGTTTACTACATAAATAAAGATTTTTTATAAGAAAAAAATAAATGAAGGAGCATTTTTAAAAAACAATTAAATCATCACAATTATTATTATTGTTATTATTATTGTTATCCTTCTTCTCGGGTGAAGGTGCCATTTGCCTAAATTGATTGGCATTCATTGTTGCAGCAGCTATCCTTTGTGCAAGCGCTTTCTTTTCATTGTATTGTCGAATGTTCAGATCTTGCATTTCTTTTTTCTGTTGTTGAAGAAGAGATAAATATTCACTGTCATTTATATCGTCATCGTCTGAATCTGAATCTTCAAGAGATAAAATTGATGCATTTCCAGAAGCAAATACGTCGGTAATTGGTTCGAAACTTGGTCCAGTACTTGCTGGTGCTGTCTTATAAACTTGTGCTTCTATCATTGCTTTAATAGCATTTGGGTCTATATCAGGGATGGATAAAGTATCAATTAAATCTGCAACAACATTGTCTATGTTGTCAAATTTCTTACTGAAAGGGAAATCAACAGACAGGGTTTCGTTTTCATGATTAATTGAAATGTGCACTTTAACTACGGAATCATCATTTGGGATTTCAGCCATTTTTTCTGGTCAAAGCTTTTGAATTCAAGACCGTAAATTATCGCTTTTATGAAATTTTGCCAAATAAACAACTCAAAAAATCAAACACTTTTTAACGTTCGTTGTTCCTTCTCAGACTCGTTTTACGAACAAGTTTTTCAAGTATGCCTTAGAATTGGGAAAATATAAATGCGAACAACTTTTATAGAGAAAAAGGTTTTCATAGTTAGTAGGAATCTAATAAGATTTATATCCTCAAGAAGGAATTATATCAATTTTAAAATTTCTAAACCCAAAATCTTCAAATACTCAAAATTCTGATCATACACAATTTTCAATGAACAGTTTTGTTTGAAGATTTGGCCAAAGACAAGAACGCCAGATCAAAACATTTTGGCAATTGATAATTATCATTTTGTGCTCAATTGGTAATACGTATTACAAAACGATCATTTGGAACACGAAAATTGTGAATGGAAAAAAAGTTTTTGGACTAATTTCAAGTTCTTTTATTTAGGCATTTTGTATTCTAAGTGCATGTGATTGATTGGTTGAAGGCCTCTGCAAGCTCTAAGTATGTTTTCGATGCAGGCTCTTTGTTGGAACAATGAGTTAATAACTGGAGTACCGGGTGGTACTTGAGGAGCCTTTAATAAGAATGAAAGCACTGACATAACACTATGAAAGTGTTCGAAGTCTTTCATTGTTTCATCTTTGATGTAAATTCTTGTGCACAATTCCATTAATACGACGAGATCCAACATTAATGGTGCAGCGAGTAATGAATCTTCGCATGTGTTGTGGCATGAAATTATATTTTCACCACCGCAGAAGATCTTTGAGTCATACTCATCAAGAGCACGTTTAGAATCGCCAACGCTTTTTACGTATTTGATGACAACGATGTGGTCCGGATGTTCTCCTGGCGCATATAAGATCGGGTTAAGTGTGACCATATCATCAATGACGGATGCCTTTGAGATTTGCTTTGATCTAAAGCAAGCTTCGAATGATAAGTTAAGCCCATCATTATTACCTAAATGGTTATATGATGTAACTGCTGTAAGTTTAAGTCCTGATGAAATTAAGAAATCAGAAACAACTGTCTTAAACTTGGTTTGACCTGTCTTGAAATCATCGCCCATGATAATCGCTTTCTTTTGAACGGCATATTGAATAAGACCTGGTACAAAAGTATTTTGTGGAGATCCATTAATGTATGGAAAGCCTTCTTCAATGGCTGCTAATGCGTATAATGTGGATGGAGATATTTCTGGATGTCCTTCTGCAACGGCTTTAAGAAGATTTTCTGGTGTATCATGAACGCCAGGTGTGATCTCGGAATAACGCTCAGTGTTAGCAGACCATAAAATGATGACTTGCTCGAGATTGTTTTGAGACTTGAAATCACGCATTTGCTTGCGGAGCTGATCAAGTACTTCTTGTTTGGTACCTTTTAAGGTATTGTTAGCACGCTCTTTCTGGTTGGGTGCAACAAAGGAAAGATCAAAGGCAGCTGGAAGTGGTTTCATTGCCTTTAATTCATCTTCGATTTGATGGATTAAACCTGGTTCCATAACATGTGCACGCTTGACAGCAGTGAGCATGTCGGCATCACTAATGTCCCAACCAGAAATGACTAAGTCATTTGGTGATACCATTGGAAGAAGATCCTTGAATGCAGCAACAACTTGCTTGCCATTTTGATCATCACCCAAATATGTTGTGGAACATTGAGTTAATGAACCATAGTAATTGGCTGATTGTATGCCACGCTTTGTTTCCCATGACAATTTATGCCTGTTGGCTAAAACACCAGCAGTTAATGTTGTACCATTGTTACCACCAAGACCGACAATCATGACACCAGTTTTTGGAACCTTAGTGATTGTCTTAAATTGGAATTTCTTTGTGATTGGTTCAATCACGGCTTTGCCATCAGCAGATGTGGTAACTTTTTGTGTATGATAGTCATAATTAGAAATCATGACATCGCCTTCTTGGGTGACATTTGATGTTTGGACTGAGAACTCAGACGCAAGCATAAATAAGTGAGGCCATAACCGATCGATCCATTGAATTTATGTTTTGGTGGTGATTCAAAT
This sequence comes from Histomonas meleagridis, assembly GCF_020186115.1. Taxonomy (NCBI): domain Eukaryota; phylum Parabasalia; order Tritrichomonadida; family Dientamoebidae; genus Histomonas; species Histomonas meleagridis. Next base: position 83,865 of record NW_027150924.1, read on the forward strand.
TAAATCTAACCGTGTTTTCCCCCAGAAAATGGGATTTGATTTTCAGTCTGTAGAATTTTTAATTGTCCAAAACGCTCTCAAATTTTTTTTTGAGTTAACTCACAAAGTTTTTCTGGATTTTTCCATTGAGACAAAATAGAAGAAAAACTACTTATCACTACTTATTATATGAAAAAGAATATTAATAAAAGATAATGATTTACTTATGTTTGATTCCTAAAATATTATATATTTTGGGATAAACATTTTTAATCGCAAAAGAAAGTAAGTAAACGTTGTTGCGATCGTAACACAAAAAGTGAAATGGGCGCAATCCCACATCACTTTTAGGGTTAAAATTTTCATTGATAACGGTTTCCCATCGTATCGTCATTTCTTTTTTTGTCTTGACTTTTTTTAGGAATAATGCTGAGAATTTTTTAAAAAAATGCAAACATTCAACTCACCACTCAATTTAAAACAATCCACCTTTCTGGATAAAAGTATATAAAATAAAAGAAGCAACAAACAATGCATTGTTTGGATATCCTAAAAAATCATAAACATTCATGCATAACATTAAATAATTTTATAACATTAAATATTTCATTATTGTTATTAAAAAGTTTTCAAAGCTCCAAAAAAATATCTATTTCATTGTACAATTAACCAAAGTTATTGTATGTTCTTAGCAGAAACTATTTCTTTCATATTAAAATAGTTATGAGGATAAAAAAAATACCTTTTGTTAATTTGTATTGAATTAATCGCGATTATATAAACTATTGAAAACTGAGAGCAAGACCATTTCTATTTTTTACTAATGATAAAAAGAAATCAAACAATGTGGAAAAATGCATTGGAATCACTCGAAGACGTTATCTTTGATTTAAATGAAGATAATATTGATGAAAGTGTTGAAAGTGCTCTAAATTTGTGCAAAACTTTTTCTTCTTACTCAGACCGAATTCTTAGCACAATAATATATTCATCGTTTGTGGCACAAATGAAAGATTTTAATCTCTATCTTAATTTCATCCTTAAATATGAAGCCAGAAACAATAAATATAATCATAAATTAATTAAAGTTTTTGCTAAATTTCTTCTTCAGCACCATACCCCAGAATCTTTTTATCTTCTCAACAAATTAATTGAACATAATTTCATATTGCCAAATGTTGTTAAAGTTTTCAGTTCTTTTTATTTTGCGCATTATTTTAATTATTCGGTAAAAACGACAGATTCTTCATATATAAAAAAAAATTATGTTGAACTTTCAAAGAACGATTGGGAACTTCATAAAAGATATGTAAATGAAGGATTTAATCCAACAAAAATTGCACAAATTATTCGAAATGATGATTTAGATAAACTTCGAGAACTATATGAAAACAAAAATTTTTATATTGATAAAACAATTAAAAAATCAATTTATGAGGTACATGGATGCATTAGCTTTAAAAAACTTTCACTTATTGAATATGCAGCATTTTTTGGTTCTATCAAATGTTTTATATTTTTACTGGAAAAAGGTGCAAGTTTATGTGAAACAGGTCAATATGCAGTTGCAAATGGGAACCCAACCATTATTCAGTTGTGTAAACAATTTGGTGCAGGTTTTAATGGATCTTATGAAAATGCAATAAGATTTCATAGAAATGATATTTTTAAAGTATTATATAAATCTAATCTTGATGATTGTGATATTGATGAGATCCTAAATTATTTTACTGGATTTCCTCATAAATGCTATAATATTAAGATTTTTAACTTTTTACTTGAACAAGAAGGATTTGATATTAACGCATTTTTTTCGATTAATTTGAGTTTTTTTAATTTTTTTTTGAGATATTAAAATATTTGGATTTTATTTATTTTATTTGATACATTACTTATGGAGCTTGTCGATGATGATGACGACGACTTTGTACTAATTAAGTTACTTCTTGAACAAAAAGAAATTGATATTAATGCTAAAAATATTTAATATTTTTTTGTGAAATTTATTTTAATAATTTCATATTTCAAAATAATATTTGGAAATCATTTAAATTATTTTATACAGCACTTATGTATGCATCTTTATGTGGTCATACAGAAATAGTTAAATTACTTCTTGAACAAGAAGGAATTGATATTAATGCTAAAGATATTTATTTGTTTTATTTGATATTTATTTTAATAATTTGATATTTCAAAATAATATTTGGAAATCATTTAAATTATTTTGGACAGCACTTATGAAAGCATCTGAAAAAGGTCATACAAAAATAGTTAAATTACTTCTTGAACAAGAAGGAATTGATATTAATGCAAAAAATATATATTTGTTTTGTTTGAAATTTATTTTAATAATTTGATATTTCAAAATAATATTTGGAAATTATTTAAATTATTCGAAACAGCACTAATGGAAGCAACTAAACAAGGTCACATAGAAATAGTTAAATTACTTCTTGAACAAAAAGGAATCAATGTTAATATTAAACCACATATTTGTTTAATCTGCTTGAAGATTACTTCTCTCAATTGGTGTTTTAATAAAATATCTAGAAATTATTTAAATTGTTTAAAACACCTCTAATGATAGCATCTATAAATGGTCAAATAGAAATCGTTCAATTACTTCTTAAACATAAAGAAATTGATGTAAATGCTAAGGATAATTAATTGCTTTATATAATATTTATTATAATATTTTAGTTTTCTAAAATAATATTTGGAAATTCTTCAATTTATTTAATACACCACTGATTTTGGCATCTAAAAAAGGAAACAAAGAGATAGCTCAATTACTTCTAGAGCATGAAACAATTAAAGTTAACATTAAAAATATTCACTTTTTTTGTTTTATATTTCTTTTAGTGATTTTCTATTCCATGTTTATATTTGGTATTATATTAAATTATTTATGACTGCACTTATGTGTGCAGCAAAAAATAATCAAAAAAAAATAGTTGAATTGCTTCTCGGACAAGAAGGTATTGATATCAATGCAACGAATATTTAATTGCTTTGTTTTATATTGATTTTAATGATTTCATATTTCAAAATGATGTTTGGGTTTTGTTTGGGTTGTTTTATACAGCTGTTCACATTGCACTCTTACATAATAACGACCAGGTATCTCGTCTACTTAAGATTAATGGTGCAATAGAGACTCGTTTTTATCTGTAAATGGTCAAGGTAACATACAAATTTAAGGAAAAGTATATATATTTGATCATTTTTTTGTAGAGATACAATTGTCAACACATTGGTTGTCCAAAAAACAAAAAAAAAATTATGTTTTAAATATAAGAGTAAATCGAAATTTTAAATATATTTTTGAAAAATTGAAAATGAATATACAGTTTACAAATTTAAGTTATTATTTTTTTAACGACAATTTTTGCAATAATTAGTGCTGAGTATCGATAAATATAGGTAATCACCGTTAAATCAGGTAGGTATATAATGCGGTCGGGAATGATCACGAGGTCCCTAGGGGCCCCGCCCCCGGCGGGGCCCCTAGGGACCTCGTGATCATTCCCGACCTGCTACCACTGGGGGATTGAAGCGGGTCTTTCGACCCCCGGAGGTGCCCTTCGACCCTCCGGAGGTCTCTGCA